>NW_027100544.1:0-39837 GCF_031753505.1 Anomalospiza imberbis | reverse complement strand
GAAAGCGTTCCAGGACAACTTGCCTGCGTTTTGACTTGGTCCTGATGCGTCCCACCTTGGCAAGTCTTGCTCGTCGCCAGAGGCTGCGAGATGCACAGAAGACGGTGGCAGCTGCTGAAAAGAAGGGCAGCGGTGAGTTTGTCGACAAGCAAGAACATAGGCAGCTGCCTGTGCTTGGGAAGGAGCAGCTGCCTGGTTTTGGCAATTGCCTTCACAGCGCCCAGAAGCCCGGTGCTCTGCTGCTTTGTTTTTCGCAGTCAGTCAATTGCACACTAGTGAAGCTGAGCCAGGCTCTTCAGCTTTGCTGCTTTTGAGCATCTGTGCTCCACTTATGCTCTGTGACATCTCTGGAGGTTGTTTGCCTCGGCCAGGCTGGCAAGTGCCCGCTAGTACCTAGAGCTGGGCAGGAGAGGGCAGAGAGCACTTGCATCTGACAGCAGGTTGCAGATTGCCTCGGAAAGAGCCGTGTCCTTGGAATGTGCAGCAAATCCTCTTTCTTTGCAAACCGCGGTTAGTGTGCAGTGCAGGTACGCTCTCCCCTTGCCAAATGGAGTGGGAAAGCTTTTCGCTAAGATAGAGACGACTAGAGGGGCAGAAGCGCGGCTCCGGAGCTATCGGAGGAAAGTGCCGCTTCCCGGCGTCTTTCGGCTTGAAGCGGCGCTCCGGAGCGCTGCGCTGCCGCTCTACTGAGCTGTGCGCGAATTAGCCGCTTCTTCGCCTCCGAGAGGCAGAGATCGCGGTTGCTTGGAAGAGGCGAAGAACGAAGCCGCAAAGAAGCGGGCTTGCGTGCCAAGCCTTCCGACTGCTGGAGGACGGTGGCTGCCGCTCTCCTGCCTCTTGAATTCACTCTCGGCAAGCGAATGGAAAGCGTTCCAGGACAACTTGCCTGCGTTTTGACTTGGTCCTGATGCGTCCCACCTTGGCAAGTCTTGCTCGTCGCCAGAGGCTCCGAGATGCACAGAAGACGGTGGCAGCTGCTGAAAAGAAGGGCAGCGGTGAGTTTGTCGACAAGCAAGAACATAGGCAGCTGCCTGTGCTTGGGAAGGAGCAGCTGCCTGGTTTTGGCAATTGCCTTCACAGCGCCCAGAAGCCCGGTGCTCTGCTGCTTTGTTTTTCGCAGTCAGTCAATTGCACACTAGTGAAGCTGAGCCAGGCTCTTCAGCTTTGCTGCTTTTGAGCATCTGTGCTCCACTTATGCTCTGTGACATCTCTCGAGGTTGTTTGCCTCGGCCAGGCTGGCAAGTGCCCGCTAGTACCTAGAGCTGGGCAGGAGAGGGCAGAGAGCACTTGCATCTGACAGCAGGTTGCAGATTGCCTCGGAAAGAGCCGTGTCCTTGGAATGTGCAGCAAATCCTCTTTCTTTGCAAACCGCGGTTAGTGTGCAGTGCAGGTCCACTCTCCCCTTGCCAAATGGAGTGGGAAAGCTTTTCGCTAAGATAGAGACGACTAGAGAGGCAGAAGCGCGGCTCCGGAGCTATCCGGAGGAAAGTGCCGCTTCCCAGCGTCTTTCGGCTTGAAGCGGCGCTCCGGAGCGCTGCGCTGCCGCTCTACTGAGCTGTGCGCGAATTAGCCGCTTCTTCGCCTCCGAGAGGCAGAGATCGCGGTTGCTTGGAAGAGGCGAAGAACGAAGCCGCAAAGAAGCGGGCTTGCGCGCGAAGCCTTCCGACTGCTGGAGGACGGTGGCTGCCGCTCTCCCTGCCTCTTGAATTCACTCTCGGCAAGCGAATGGAAAGCGTTCCAGGACAACTTGCCTGCGTTTTGACTTGGTCCTGATGCGTCCCACCTTGGCAAGTCTTGCTCGTCGCCAGAGGCTGCGAGATGCACAGAAGACGGTGGCAGCTGCTGAAAAGAAGGGCAGCGGTGAGTTTGTCGACAAGCAAGAACATAGGCAGCTGCCTGTGCTTGGGAAGGAGCAGCTGCCTGGTTTTGGCAATTGCCTTCACAGCGCCCAGAAGCCCGGTGCTCTGCTGCTTTGTTTTTCGCAGTCAGTCAATTGCACACTAGTGAAGCTGAGCCAGGCTCTTCAGCTTTGCTGCTTTTGAGCATCTGTGCTCCACTTATGCTCTGTGACATCTCTGGAGGTTGTTTGCCTCGGCCAGGCTGGCAAGTGCCCGCTAGTACCTAGAGCTGGGCAGGAGAGGGCAGAGAGCACTTCCATCTGACAGCAGGTTGCAGATTGCCTCGGAAAGAGCCGTGTCCTTGGAATGTGCAGCAAATCCTCTTTCTTTGCAAACCGCGGTTAGTGTGCAGTGCAGGTACGCTCTCCCCTTGCCAAATGGAGTGGGAAAGCTTTTCGCTAAGATAGAGACGACTAGAGAAGCAGAAGCGCGGCTCCGGAGCTATCCGGAGGGAAGTGCCGCTTCCCGGCGTCTTTCGGCTTGAAGCGGCGCTCCGGAGCGCTGCGCTGCCGCTCTACTGAGCTGTGCGCGAATTAGCCGCTTCTTCGCCTCCGAGAGGCAGAGATCGCGGTTGCTTGGAAGAGGCGAAGAACGAAGCCGCAAAGAAGCGGGCTTGCGTGCCAAGCCTTCCGACTGCTGGAGGACGGTGGCTGCCGCTCTCCCTGCCTCTTGAATTCACTCTCGGCAAGCGAATGGAAAGCGTTCCAGGACAACTTGCCTGCGTTTTGACTTGGTCCTGATGCGTCCCACCTTGGCAAGTCTTGCTCGTCGCCAGAGGCTGCGAGATGCACAGAAGACGGTGGCAGCTGCTGAAAAGAAGGGCAGCGGTGAGTTTGTCGACAAGCAAGAACATAGGCAGCTGCCTGTGCTTGGGAAGGAGCAGCTGCCTGGTTTTGGCAATTGCCTTCACAGCGCCCAGAAGCCCGTGCTCTGCTGCTTTGTTTTTTGCAGTCAGTCAATTGCACACTAGTGAAGCTGAGCCAGGCTCTTCAGCTTTGCTGCTTTTGAGCATCTGTTGCTCCACTTATGCTCTGTGACATCTCTGGAGGTTGTTTGCCTCGGCCAGGCTGGCAAGTGCCCGCTAGTACCTAGAGCTGGGCAGGAGAGGGCAGAGAGCACTTCCATCTGACAGCAGGTTGCAGATTGCCTCGGAAAGAGCCGTGTCCTTGGAATGTGCAGCAAATCCTCTTTCTTTGCAAACCGCGGTTAGTGTGCAGTGCAGGTCCACTCTCCCCTTGCCAAATGGAGTGGGAAAGCTTTTCGCTAAGATAGAGACGACTAGAGAGGCAGAAGCGCGGCTCCGGAGCTATCCGGAGGAAAGTGCCGCTTCCCGGCGTCTTTCGGCTTGAAGCGGCGCTCCGGAGCGCTGCGCTGCCGCTCTACTGAGCTGTGCGCGAATTAGCCGCTTCTTCGCCTCCGAGAGGCAGAGATCGCGGTTGCTTGGAAGAGGCGAAGAACGAAGCCGCAAAGAAGCGGGCTTGCGTGCCAAGCCTTCCGACTGCTGGAGGACGGTGGCTGCCGCTCTCCTGCCTCTTGAATTCACTCTCGGCAAGCGAATGGAAAGCGTTCCAGGACAACTTGCCTGCGTTTTGACTTGGTCCTGATGCGTCCCACCTTGGCAAGTCTTGCTCGTCGCCAGAGGCTCCGAGATGCACAGAAGACGGTGGCAGCTGCTGAAAAGAAGGGCAGCGGTGAGTTTGTCGACAAGCAAGAACATAGGCAGCTGCCTGTGCTTGGGAAGGAGCAGCTGCCTGGTTTTGGCAATTGCCTTCACAGCGCCCAGAAGCCCGGTGCTCTGCTGCTTTGTTTTTCGCAGTCAGTCAATTGCACACTAGTGAAGCTGAGCCAGGCTCTTCAGCTTTGCTGCTTTTGAGCATCTGTGCTCCACTTATGCTCTGTGACATCTCTGGAGGTTGTTTGCCTCGGCCAGGCTGGCAAGTGCCCGCTAGTACCTAGAGCTGGGCAGGAGAGGGCAGAGAGCACTTGCATCTGACAGCAGGTTGCAGATTGCCTCGGAAAGAGCCGTGTCCTTGGAATGTGCAGCAAATCCTCTTTCTTTGCAAACCGCGGTTAGTGTGCAGTGCAGGTCCACTCTCCCCTTCCCAAATGGAGTGGGAAAGCTTTTCGCTAAGATAGAGACGACTAGAGAGGCAGAAGCGCGGCTCCGGAGCTATCCGGGAGGAAAGTGCCGCTTCCCGGCGTCTTTCGGCTTGAAGCGGCGCTCCGGAGCGCTGCGCTGCCGCTCTACTGAGCTGTGCGCGAATTAGCCGCTTCTTCGCCTCCGAGAGGGCAGAGATCGCGGTTGCTTGGAAGAGGCGAAGAACGAAGGCGCAAAGAAGCGGGCTTGCGTGCGAAGCCTTCCGACTGCTGGAGGACGGTGGCTGCCGCTCTCCTGCCTCTTGAATTCACTCTCGGCAAGCGAATGGAAAGCGTTCCAGGACAACTTGCCTGCGTTTTGACTTGGTCCTGATGCGTCCCCACCTTGGCAAGTCTTGCTCGTCGCCAGAGGCTGCGAGATGCACAGAAGACGGTGGCAGCTGCTGAAAAGAAGGGCAGCGGTGAGTTTGTCGACAAGCAAGAACATAGGCAGCTGCCTGTGCTTGGGAAGGAGCAGCTGCCTGGTTTTGGCAATTGCCTTCACAGCGCCCAGAAGCCCGGTGCTCTGCTGCTTTGTTTTTCGCAGTCAGTCAATTGCACACTAGTGAAGCTGAGCCAGGCTCTTCAGCTTTGCTGCTTTTGAGCATCTGTGCTCCACTTATGCTCTGTGACATCTCTGGAGGTTGTTTGCCTCGGCCAGGCTGGCAAGTGCCCGCTAGTACCTAGAGCTGGGCAGGAGAGGGCAGAGAGCACTTCCAGCTCACAGCAGGTTGCAGATTGCCTCGGAAAGAGCCGTGTCCTTGGAATGTGCAGCAAATCCTCTTTCTTTGCAAACCGCGGTTAGTGTGCAGTGCAGGTCCACTCTCCCCTTGCCAAATGGAGTGGGAAAGCTTTTCGCTAAGATAGAGATGACTAGAGAGGCAGAAGCGCGGCTCCGGAGCTATCCGGAGGAAAGTGCCGCTTCCCAGCGTCTTTCGGCTTGAAGCGGCGCTCCGGAGCGCTGCGCTGCCGCTCTACTGAGCTGTGCGCGAATTAGCCGCTTCTTCGCCTCCGAGAGGCAGAGATCGCGGTTGCTTGGAAGAGGCGAAGAACGAAGGCGCAAAGAAGCGGGCTTGCGCGCGAAGCCTTCCGACTGCTGGAGGACGGTGGCTGCCGCTCTCCTGCCTCTTGAATTCACTCTCGGCAAGCGAATGGAAAGCGTTCCAGGACAACTTGCCTGCGTTTTGACTTGGTCCTGATGCGTCCCACCTTGGCAAGTCTTGCTCGTCGCCAGAGGCTGCGAGATGCACAGAAGACGGTGGCAGCTGCTGAAAAGAAGGGCAGCGGTGAGTTTGTCGACAAGCAAGAACATAGGCAGCTGCCTGTGCTTGGGAAGGAGCAGCTGCCTGGTTTTGGCAATTGCCTTCACAGCGCCCAGAAGCCCGGTGCTCTGCTGCTTTGTTTTTCGCAGTCAGTCAATTGCACACTAGTGAAGCTGAGCCAGGCTCTTCAGCTTTGCTGCTTTTGAGCATCTGTGCTCCACTTATGCTCTGTGACATCTCTGGAGGTTGTTTGCCTCGGCCAGGCTGGCAAGTGCCCGCTAGTACCTAGAGCTGGGCAGGAGAGGGCAGAGAGCACTTCCAGCTCACAGCAGGTTGCAGATTGCCTCGGAAAGAGCCGTGTCCTTGGAATGTGCAGCAAATCCTCTTTCTTTGCAAACCGCGGTTAGTGTGCAGTGCAGGTCCACTCTCCCCTTGCCAAATGGAGTGGGAAAGCTTTTCGCTAAGATAGAGACGACTAGAGAGGCAGAAGCGCGGCTCCGGAGCTATCCGGAGGAAAGTGCCGCTTCCCGGCGTCTTTCGGCTTGAAGCGGCGCTCCGGAGCGCTGCGCTGCCGCTCTACTGAGCTGTGCGCGAATTAGCCGCTTCTTCGCCTCCGAGAGGCAGAGATCGCGGTTGCTTGGAAGAGGCGAAGAACGAAGGCGCAAAGAAGCGGGCTTGCGTGCGAAGCCTTCCGACTGCTGGAGGACGGTGGCTGCCGCTCTCCTGCCTCTTGAATTCACTCTCGGCAAGCGAATGGAAAGCGTTCCAGGACAACTTGCCTGCGTTTTGACTTGGTCCTGATGCGTCCCACCTTGGCAAGTCTTGCTCGTCGCCAGAGGCTGCGAGATGCACAGAAGACGGTGGCAGCTGCTGAAAAGAAGGGCAGCGGTGAGTTTGTCGACAAGCAAGAACATAGGCAGCTGCCTGTGCTTGGGAAGGAGCAGCTGCCTGGTTTTGGCAATTGCCTTCACAGCGCCCAGAAGCCCGGTGCTCTGCTGCTTTGTTTTTCGCAGTCAGTCAATTGCACACTAGTGAAGCTGAGCCAGGCTCTTCAGCTTTGCTGCTTTTGAGCATCTGTGCTCCACTTATGCTCTGTGACATCTCTGGAGGTTGTTTGCCTCGGCCAGGCTGGCAAGTGCCCGCTAGTACCTAGAGCTGGGCAGGAGAGGGCAGAGAGCACTTCCAGCTCACAGCAGGTTGCAGATTGCCTCGGAAAGAGCCGTGTCCTTGGAATGTGCAGCAAATCCTCTTTCTTTGCAAACCGCGGTTAGTGTGCAGTGCAGGTCCACTCTCCCCTTGCCAAATGGAGTGGGAAAGCTTTTCGCTAAGATAGAGATGACTAGAGAGGCAGAAGCGCGGCTCCGGAGCTATCCGGAGGAAAGTGCCGCTTCCCAGCGTCTTTCGGCTTGAAGCGGCGCTCCGGAGCGCTGCGCTGCCGCTCTACTGAGCTGTGCGCGAATTAGCCGCTTCTTCGCCTCCGAGAGGCAGAGATCGCGGTTGCTTGGAAGAGGCGAAGAACGAAGCCGCAAAGAAGCGGGCTTGCGCGCGAAGCCTTCCGACTGCTGGAGGACGGTGGCTGCCGCTCTCCTGCCTCTTGAATTCACTCTCGGCAAGCGAATGGAAAGCGTTCCAGGACAACTTGCCTGCGTTTTGACTTGGTCCTGATGCGTCCCACCTTGGCAAGTCTTGCTCGTCGCCAGAGGCTGCGAGATGCACAGAAGACGGTGGCAGCTGCTGAAAAGAAGGGCAGCGGTGAGTTTGTCGACAAGCAAGAACATAGGCAGCTGCCTGTGCTTGGGAAGGAGCAGCTGCCTGGTTTTGGCAATTGCCTTCACAGCGCCCAGAAGCCCGGTGCTCTGCTGCTTTGTTTTTCGCAGTCAGTCAATTGCACACTAGTGAAGCTGAGCCAGGCTCTTCAGCTTTGCTGCTTTTGAGCATCTGTGCTCCACTTATGCTCTGTGACATCTCTCGAGGTTGTTTGCCTCGGCCAGGCTGGCAAGTGCCCGCTAGTACCTAGAGCTGGGCAGGAGAGGGCAGAGAGCACTTCCATCTGACAGCAGGTTGCAGATTGCCTCGGAAAGAGCCGTGTCCTTGGAATGTGCAGCAAATCCTCTTTCTTTGCAAACCGCGGTTAGTGTGCAGTGCAGGTACGCTCTCCCCTTGCCAAATGGAGTGGGAAAGCTTTTCGCTAAGATAGAGACGACTAGAGGGGCAGAAGCGCGGCTCCGGAGCTATCCGGAGGAAAGTGCCGCTTCCCGGCGTCTTTCGGCTTGAAGCGGCGCTCCGGAGCGCTGCGCTGCCGCTCTACTGAGCTGTGCGCGAATTAGCCGCTTCTTCGCCTCCGAGAGGCAGAGATCGCGGTTGCTTGGAAGAGGCGAAGAACGAAGCCGCAAAGAAGCGGGCTTGCGTGCCAAGCCTTCCGACTGCTGGAGGACGGTGGCTGCCGCTCTCCTGCCTCTTGAATTCACTCTCGGCAAGCGAATGGAAAGCGTTCCAGGACAACTTGCCTGCGTTTTGACTTGGTCCTGATGCGTCCCACCTTGGCAAGTCTTGCTCGTCGCCAGAGGCTCCGAGATGCACAGAAGACGGTGGCAGCTGCTGAAAAGAAGGGCAGCGGTGAGTTTGTCGACAAGCAAGAACATAGGCAGCTGCCTGTGCTTGGGAAGGAGCAGCTGCCTGGTTTTGGCAATTGCCTTCACAGCGCCCAGAAGCCCGGTGCTCTGCTGCTTTGTTTTTCGCAGTCAGTCAATTGCACACTAGTGAAGCTGAGCCAGGCTCTTCAGCTTTGCTGCTTTTGAGCATCTGTGCTCCACTTATGCTCTGTGACATCTCTGGAGGTTGTTTGCCTCGGCCAGGCTGGCAAGTGCCCGCTAGTACCTAGAGCTGGGCAGGAGAGGGCAGAGAGCACTTCCATCTGACAGCAGGTTGCAGATTGCCTCGGAAAGAGCCGTGTCCTTGGAATGTGCAGCAAATCCTCTTTCTTTGCAAACCGCGGTTAGTGTGCAGTGCAGGTACGCTCTCCCCTTGCCAAATGGAGTGGGAAAGCTTTTCGCTAAGATAGAGACGACTAGAGAAGCAGAAGCGCGGCTCCGGAGCTATCCGGAGGGAAGTGCCGCTTCCCGGCGTCTTTCGGCTTGAAGCGGCGCTCCGGAGCGCTGCGCTGCCGCTCTACTGAGCTGTGCGCGAATTAGCCGCTTCTTCGCCTCCGAGAGGCAGAGATCGCGGTTGCTTGGAAGAGGCGAAGAACGAAGCCGCAAAGAAGCGGGCTTGCGTGCGAAGCCTTCCGACTGCTGGAGGACGGTGGCTGCCGCTCTCCTGCCTCTTGAATTCACTCTCGGCAAGCGAATGGAAAGCGTTCCAGGACAACTTGCCTGCGTTTTGACTTGGTCCTGATGCGTCCCACCTTGGCAAGTCTTGCTCGTCGCCAGAGGCTGCGAGATGCACAGAAGACGGTGGCAGCTGCTGAAAAGAAGGGCAGCGGTGAGTTTGTCGACAAGCAAGAACATAGGCAGCTGCCTGTGCTTGGGAAGGAGCAGCTGCCTGGTTTTGGCAATTGCCTTCACAGCGCCCAGAAGCCCGGTGCTCTGCTGCTTTGTTTTTCGCAGTCAGTCAATTGCACACTAGTGAAGCTGAGCCAGGCTCTTCAGCTTTGCTGCTTTTGAGCATCTGTGCTCCACTTATGCTCTGTGACATCTCTGGAGGTTGTTTGCCTCGGCCAGGCTGGCAAGTGCCCGCTAGTACCTAGAGCTGGGCAGGAGAGGGCAGAGAGCACTTCCATCTGACAGCAGGTTGCAGATTGCCTCGGAAAGAGCCGTGTCCTTGGAATGTGCAGCAAATCCTCTTTCTTTGCAAACCGCGGTTAGTGTGCAGCGCAGGTCCACTCTCCCCTTGCCAAATGGAGTGGGAAAGCTTTTCGCTAAGATAGAGACGACTAGAGGGGCAGAAGCGCGGCTCCGGAGCTATCCGGAGGAAAGTGCCGCTTCCCGGCGTCTTTCGGCTTGAAGCGGCGCTCCGGAGCGCTGCGCTGCCGCTCTACTGAGCTGTGCGCGAATTAGCCGCTTCTTCGCCTCCGAGAGGCAGAGATCGCGGTTGCTTGGAAGAGGCGAAGAACGAAGCCGCAAAGAAGCGGGCTTGCGCGCGAAGCCTTCCGACTGCTGGAGGACGGTGGCTGCCGCTCTCCTGCCTCTTGAATTCACTCTCGGCAAGCGAATGGAAAGCGTTCCAGGACAACTTGCCTGCGTTTTGACTTGGTCCTGATGCGTCCCACCTTGGCAAGTCTTGCTCGTCGCCAGAGGCTGCGAGATGCACAGAAGACGGTGGCAGCTGCTGAAAAGAAGGGCAGCGGTGAGTTTGTCGACAAGCAAGAACATAGGCAGCTGCCTGTGCTTGGGAAGGAGCAGCTGCCTGGTTTTGGCAATTGCCTTCACAGCGCCCAGAAGCCCGGTGCTCTGCTGCTTTGTTTTTCGCAGTCAGTCAATTGCACACTAGTGAAGCTGAGCCAGGCTCTTCAGCTTTGCTGCTTTTGAGCATCTGTGCTCCACTTATGCTCTGTGACATCTCTGGAGGTTGTTTGCCTCGGCCAGGCTGGCAAGTGCCCGCTAGTACCTAGAGCTGGGCAGGAGAGGGCAGAGAGCACTTCCAGCTCACAGCAGGTTGCAGATTGCCTCGGAAAGAGCCGTGTCCTTGGAATGTGCAGCAAATCCTCTTTCTTTGCAAACCGCGGTTAGTGTGCAGTGCAGGTACGCTCTCCCCTTGCCAAATGGAGTGGGAAAGCTTTTCGCTAAGATAGAGACGACTAGAGGGGCAGAAGCGCGGCTCCGGAGCTATCCGGAGGAAAGTGCCGCTTCCCGGCGTCTTTCGGCTTGAAGCGGCGCTCCGGAGCGCTGCGCTGCCGCTCTACTGAGCTGTGCGCGAATTAGCCGCTTCTTCGCCTCCGAGAGGCAGAGATCGCGGTTGCTTGGAAGAGGCGAAGAACGAAGGCGCAAAGAAGCGGGCTTGCGTGCGAAGCCTTCCGACTGCTGGAGGACGGTGGCTGCCGCTCTCCTGCCTCTTGAATTCACTCTCGGCAAGCGAATGGAAAGCGTTCCAGGACAACTTGCCTGCGTTTTGACTTGGTCCTGATGCGTCCCACCTTGGCAAGTCTTGCTCGTCGCCAGAGGCTGCGAGATGCACAGAAGACGGTGGCAGCTGCTGAAAAGAAGGGCAGCGGTGAGTTTGTCGACAAGCAAGAACATAGGCAGCTGCCTGTGCTTGGGAAGGAGCAGCTGCCTGGTTTTGGCAATTGCCTTCACAGCGCCCAGAAGCCCGGTGCTCTGCTGCTTTGTTTTTCGCAGTCAGTCAATTGCACACTAGTGAAGCTGAGCCAGGCTCTTCAGCTTTGCTGCTTTTGAGCATCTGTGCTCCACTTATGCTCTGTGACATCTCTGGAGGTTGTTTGCCTCGGCCAGGCTGGCAAGTGCCCGCTAGTACCTAGAGCTGGGCAGGAGAGGGCAGAGAGCACTTCCAGCTCACAGCAGGTTGCAGATTGCCTCGGAAAGAGCCGTGTCCTTGGAATGTGCAGCAAATCCTCTTTCTTTGCAAACCGCGGTTAGTGTGCAGTGCAGGTACGCTCTCCCCTTGCCAAATGGAGTGGGAAAGCTTTTCGCTAAGATAGAGACGACTAGAGGGGCAGAAGCGCGGCTCCGGAGCTATCCGGAGGAAAGTGCCGCTTCCCGGCGTCTTTCGGCTTGAAGCGGCGCTCCGGAGCGCTGCGCTGCCGCTCTACTGAGCTGTGCGCGAATTAGCCGCTTCTTCGCCTCCGAGAGGCAGAGATCGCGGTTGCTTGGAAGAGGCGAAGAACGAAGGCGCAAAGAAGCGGGCTTGCGTGCGAAGCCTTCCGACTGCTGGAGGACGGTGGCTGCCGCTCTCCTGCCTCTTGAATTCACTCTCGGCAAGCGAATGGAAAGCGTTCCAGGACAACTTGCCTGCGTTTTGACTTGGTCCTGATGCGTCCCACCTTGGCAAGTCTTGCTCGTCGCCAGAGGCTGCGAGATGCACAGAAGACGGTGGCAGCTGCTGAAAAGAAGGGCAGCGGTGAGTTTGTCGACAAGCAAGAACATAGGCAGCTGCCTGTGCTTGGGAAGGAGCAGCTGCCTGGTTTTGGCAATTGCCTTCACAGCGCCCAGAAGCCCGGTGCTCTGCTGCTTTGTTTTTCGCAGTCAGTCAATTGCACACTAGTGAAGCTGAGCCAGGCTCTTCAGCTTTGCTGCTTTTGAGCATCTGTGCTCCACTTATGCTCTGTGACATCTCTGGAGGTTGTTTGCCTCGGCCAGGCTGGCAAGTGCCCGCTAGTACCTAGAGCTGGGCAGGAGAGGGCAGAGAGCACTTGCATCTGACAGCAGGTTGCAGATTGCCTCGGAAAGAGCCGTGTCCTTGGAATGTGCAGCAAATCCTCTTTCTTTGCAAACCGCGGTTAGTGTGCAGTGCAGGTCCACTCTCCCCTTGCCAAATGGAGTGGGAAAGCTTTTCGCTAAGATAGAGACGACTAGAGAGGCAGAAGCGCGGCTCCGGAGCTATCCGGAGGAAAGTGCCGCTTCCCGGCGTCTTTCGGCTTGAAGCGGCGCTCCGGAGCGCTGCGCTGCCGCTCTACTGAGCTGTGCGCGAATTAGCCGCTTCTTCGCCTCCGAGAGGCAGAGATCGCGGTTGCTTGGAAGAGGCGAAGAACGAAGCCGCAAAGAAGCGGGCTTGCGTGCGAAGCCTTCCGACTGCTGGAGGACGGTGGCTGCCGCTCTCCTGCCTCTTGAATTCACTCTCGGCAAGCGAATGGAAAGCGTTCCAGGACAACTTGCCTGCGTTTTGACTTGGTCCTGATGCGTCCCACCTTGGCAAGTCTTGCTCGTCGCCAGAGGCTCCGAGATGCACAGAAGACGGTGGCAGCTGCTGAAAAAAAGGGCAGCGGTGAGTTTGTCGACAAGCAAGAACATAGGCAGCTGCCTGTGCTTGGGAAGGAGCAGCTGCCTGGTTTTGGCAATTGCCTTCACAGCGCCCAGAAGCCCGGTGCTCTGCTGCTTTGTTTTTCGCAGTCAGTCAATTGCACACTAGTGAAGCTGAGCCAGGCTCTTCAGCTTTGCTGCTTTTGAGCATCTGTGCTCCACTTATGCTCTGTGACATCTCTCGAGGTTGTTTGCCTCGGCCAGGCTGGCAAGTGCCCGCTAGTACCTAGAGCTGGGCAGGAGAGGGCAGAGAGCACTTCCATCTGACAGCAGGTTGCAGATTGCCTCGGAAAGAGCCGTGTCCTTGGAATGTGCAGCAAATCCTCTTTCTTTGCAAACCGCGGTTAGTGTGCAGTGCAGGTCCACTCTCCCCTTGCCAAATGGAGTGGGAAAGCTTTTCGCTAAGATAGAGACGACTAGAGAGGCAGAAGCGCGGCTCCGGAGCTATCCGGAGGAAAGTGCCGCTTCCCGGCGTCTTTCGGCTTGAAGCGGCGCTCCGGAGCGCTGCGCTGCCGCTCTACTGAGCTGTGCGCGAATTAGCCGCTTCTTCGCCTCCGAGAGGCAGAGATCGCGGTTGCTTGGAAGAGGCGAAGAACGAAGCCGCAAAGAAGCGGGCTTGCGTGCCAAGCCTTCCGACTGCTGGAGGACGGTGGCTGCCGCTCTCCTGCCTCTTGAATTCACTCTCGGCAAGCGAATGGAAAGCGTTCCAGGACAACTTGCCTGCGTTTTGACTTGGTCCTGATGCGTCCCACCTTGGCAAGTCTTGCTCGTCGCCAGAGGCTGCGAGATGCACAGAAGACGGTGGCAGCTGCTGAAAAGAAGGGCAGCGGTGAGTTTGTCGACAAGCAAGAACATAGGCAGCTGCCTGTGCTTGGGAAGGAGCAGCTGCCTGGTTTTGGCAATTGCCTTCACAGCGCCCAGAAGCCCGGTGCTGTGCTGCTTTGTTTTTCGCAGTCAGTCAATTGCACACTAGTGAAGCTGAGCCAGGCTCTTCAGCTTTGCTGCTTTTGAGCATCTGTGCTCCACTTATGCTCTGTGACATCTCTGGAGGTTGTTTGCCTCGGCCAGGCTGGCAAGTGCCCGCTAGTACCTAGAGCTGGGCAGGAGAGGGCAGAGAGCACTTCCATCTGACAGCAGGTTGCAGATTGCCTCGGAAAGAGCCGTGTCCTTGGAATGTGCAGCAAATCCTCTTTCTTTGCAAACCGCGGTTAGTGTGCAGTGCAGGTCCACTCTCCCCTTGCCAAATGGAGTGGGAAAGCTTTTCGCTAAGATAGAGACGACTAGAGAGGCAGAAGCGCGGCTCCGGAGCTATCCGGAGGAAAGTGCCGCTTCCCGGCGTCTTTCGGCTTGAAGCGGCGCTCCGGAGCGCTGCGCTGCCGCTCTACTGAGCTGTGCGCGAATTAGCCGCTTCTTCGCCTCCGAGAGGCAGAGATCGCGGTTGCTTGGAAGAGGCGAAGAACGAAGCCGCAAAGAAGCGGGCTTGCGTGCGAAGCCTTCCGACTGCTGGAGGACGGTGGCTGCCGCTCTCCTGCCTCTTGAATTCACTCTCGGCAAGCGAATGGAAAGCGTTCCAGGACAACTTGCCTGCGTTTTGACTTGGTCCTGATGCGTCCCACCTTGGCAAGTCTTGCTCGTCGCCAGAGGCTGCGAGATGCACAGAAGACGGTGGCAGCTGCTGAAAAGAAGGGCAGCGGTGAGTTTGTCGACAAGCAAGAACATAGGCAGCTGCCTGTGCTTGGGAAGGAGCAGCTGCCTGGTTTTGGCAATTGCCTTCACAGCGCCCAGAAGCCCGGTGCTCTGCTGCTTTGTTTTTCGCAGTCAGTCAATTGCACACTAGTGAAGCTGAGCCAGGCTCTTCAGCTTTGCTGCTTTTGAGCATCTGTGCTCCACTTATGCTCTGTGACATCTCTGGAGGTTGTTTGCCTCGGCCAGGCTGGCAAGTGCCCGCTAGTACCTAGAGCTGGGCAGGAGAGGGCAGAGAGCACTTGCATCTGACAGCAGGTTGCAGATTGCCTCGGAAAGAGCCGTGTCCTTGGAATGTGCAGCAAATCCTCTTTCTTTGCAAACCGCGGTTAGTGTGCAGTGCAGGTACGCTCTCCCCTTGCCAAATGGAGTGGGAAAGCTTTTCGCTAAGATAGAGACGACTAGAGGGGCAGAAGCGCGGCTCCGGAGCTATCCGGAGGGAAGTGCCGCTTCCCGGCGTCTTTCGGCTTGAAGCGGCGCTCCGGAGCGCTGCGCTGCCGCTCTACTGAGCTGTGCGCGAATTAGCCGCTTCTTCGCCTCCGAGAGGCAGAGATCGCGGTTGCTTGGAAGAGGCGAAGAACGAAGGCGCAAAGAAGCGGGCTTGCGTGCGAAGCCTTCCGACTGCTGGAGGACGGTGGCTGCCGCTCTCCTGCCTCTTGAATTCACTCTCGGCAAGCGAATGGAAAGCGTTCCAGGACAACTTGCCTGCGTTTTGACTTGGTCCTGATGCGTCCCACCTTGGCAAGTCTTGCTCGTCGCCAGAGGCTGCGAGATGCACAGAAGACGGTGGCAGCTGCTGAAAAGAAGGGCAGCGGTGAGTTTGTCGACAAGCAAGAACATAGGCAGCTGCCTGTGCTTGGGAAGGAGCAGCTGCCTGGTTTTGGCAATTGCCTTCACAGCGCCCAGAAGCCCGGTGCTGTGCTGCTTTGTTTTTCGCAGTCAGTCAATTGCACACTAGTGAAGCTGAGCCAGGCTCTTCAGCTTTGCTGCTTTTGAGCATCTGTGCTCCACTTATGCTCTGTGACATCTCTGGAGGTTGTTTGCCTCGGCCAGGCTGGCAAGTGCCCGCTAGTACCTAGAGCTGGGCAGGAGAGGGCAGAGAGCACTTCCATCTGACAGCAGGTTGCAGATTGCCTCGGAAAGAGCCGTGTCCTTGGAATGTGCAGCAAATCCTCTTTCTTTGCAAACCGCGGTTAGTGTGCAGTGCAGGTACGCTCTCCCCTTGCCAAATGGAGTGGGAAAGCTTTTCGCTAAGATAGAGACGACTAGAGAGGCAGAAGCGCGGCTCCGGAGCTATCCGGAGGAAAGTGCCGCTTCCCGGCGTCTTTCGGCTTGAAGCGGCGCTCCGGAGCGCTGCGCTGCCGCTCTACTGAGCTGTGCGCGAATTAGCCGCTTCTTCGCCTCCGAGAGGCAGAGATCGCGGTTGCTTGGAAGAGGCGAAGAACGAAGCCGCAAAGAAGCGGGCTTGCGTGCGAAGCCTTCCGACTGCTGGAGGACGGTGGCTGCCGCTCTCCTGCCTCTTGAATTCACTCTCGGCAAGCGAATGGAAAGCGTTCCAGGACAACTTGCCTGCGTTTTGACTTGGTCCTGATGCCTCCCACCTTGGCAAGTCTTGCTCGTCGCCAGAGGCTGCGAGATGCACAGAAGACGGTGGCAGCTGCTGAAAAGAAGGGCAGCGGTGAGTTTGTCGACAAGCAAGAACATAGGCAGCTGCCTGTGCTTGGGAAGGAGCAGCTGCCTGGTTTTGGCAATTGCCTTCACAGCGCCCAGAAGCCCGGTGCTCTGCTGCTTTGTTTTTCGCAGTCAGTCAATTGCACACTAGTGAAGCTGAGCCAGGCTCTTCAGCTTTGCTGCTTTTGAGCATCTGTGCTCCACTTATGCTCTGTGACATCTCTGGAGGTTGTTTGCCTCGGCCAGGCTGGCAAGTGCCCGCTAGTAGCTAGAGCTGGGCAGGAGAGGGCAGAGAGCACTTCCATCTGACAGCAGGTTGCAGATTGCCTCGGAAAGAGCCGTGTCCTTGGAATGTGCAGCAAATCCTCTTTCTTTGCAAACCGCGGTTAGTGTGCAGTGCAGGTCCACTCTCCCCTTGCCAAATGGAGTGGGAAAGCTTTTCGCTAAGATAGAGACGACTAGAGAGGCAGAAGCGCGGCTCCGGAGCTATCCGGAGGGAAGTGCCGCTTCCCGGCGTCTTTCGGCTTGAAGCGGCGCTCCGGAGCGCTGCGCTGCCGCTCTACTGAGCTGTGCGCGAATTAGCCGCTTCTTCGCCTCCGAGAGGCAGAGATCGCGGTTGCTTGGAAGAGGCGAAGAACGAAGCCGCAAAGAAGCGGGCTTGCGTGCCAAGCCTTCCGACTGCTGGAGGACGGTGGCTGCCGCTCTCCTGCCTCTTGAATTCACTCTCGGCAAGCGAATGGAAAGCGTTCCAGGACAACTTGCCTGGGTTTTGACTTGGTCCTGATGCGTCCCACCTTGGCAAGTCTTGCTCGTCGCCAGAGGCTCCGAGATGCACAGAAGACGGTGGCAGCTGCTGAAAAGAAGGGCAGCGGTGAGTTTGTCGACAAGCAAGAACATAGGCAGCTGCCTGTGCTTGGGAAGGAGCAGCTGCCTGGTTTTGGCAATTGCCTTCACAGCGCCCAGAAGCCCGGTGCTGTGCTGCTTTGTTTTTCGCAGTCAGTCAATTGCACACTAGTGAAGCTGAGCCAGGCTCTTCAGCTTTGCTGCTTTTGAGCATCTGTGCTCCACTTATGCTCTGTGACATCTCTGGAGGTTGTTTGCCTCGGCCAGGCTGGCAAGTGCCCGCTAGTACCTAGAGCTGGGCAGGAGAGGGCAGAGAGCACTTCCATCTGACAGCAGGTTGCAGATTGCCTCGGAAAGAGCCGTGTCCTTGGAATGTGCAGCAAATCCTCTTTCTTTGCAAACCGCGGTTAGTGTGCAGTGCAGGTACGCTCTCCCCTTGCCAAATGGAGTGGGAAAGCTTTTCGCTAAGATAGAGACGACTAGAGAGGCAGAAGCGCGGCTCCGGAGCTATCCGGAGGAAAGTGCCGCTTCCCGGCGTCTTTCGGCTTGAAGCGGCGCTCCGGAGCGCTGCGCTGCCGCTCTACTGAGCTGTGCGCGAATTAGCCGCTTCTTCGCCTCCGAGAGGCAGAGATCGCGGTTGCTTGGAAGAGGCGAAGAACGAAGCCGCAAAGAAGCGGGCTTGCGTGCGAAGCCTTCCGACTGCTGGAGGACGGTGGCTGCCGCTCTCCTGCCTCTTGAATTCACTCTCGGCAAGCGAATGGAAAGCGTTCCAGGACAACTTGCCTGCGTTTTGACTTGGTCCTGATGCGTCCCACCTTGGCAAGTCTTGCTCGTCGCCAGAGGCTGCGAGATGCACAGAAGACGGTGGCAGCTGCTGAAAAGAAGGGCAGCGGTGAGTTTGTCGACAAGCAAGAACATAGGCAGCTGCCTGTGCTTGGGAAGGAGCAGCTGCCTGGTTTTGGCAATTGCCTTCACAGCGCCCAGAAGCCCGGTGCTCTGCTGCTTTGTTTTTCGCAGTCAGTCAATTGCACACTAGTGAAGCTGAGCCAGGCTCTTCAGCTTTGCTGCTTTTGAGCATCTGTGCTCCACTTATGCTCTGTGACATCTCTGGAGGTTGTTTGCCTCGGCCAGGCTGGCAAGTGCCCGCTAGTACCTAGAGCTGGGCAGGAGAGGGCAGAGAGCACTTCCATCTGACAGCAGGTTGCAGATTGCCTCGGAAAGAGCCGTGTCCTTGGAATGTGCAGCAAATCCTCTTTCTTTGCAAACCGCGGTTAGTGTGCAGTGCAGGTCCACTCTCCCCTTGCCAAATGGAGTGGGAAAGCTTTTCGCTAAGATAGAGACGACTAGAGAGGCAGAAGCGCGGCTCCGGAGCTATCCGGAGGGAAGTGCCGCTTCCCGGCGTCTTTCGGCTTGAAGCGGCGCTCCGGAGCGCTGCGCTCCCGCTCTACTGAGCTGTGCGCGAATTAGCCGCTTCTTCGCCTCCGAGAGGCAGAGATCGCGGTTGCTTGGAAGAGGCGAAGAACGAAGCCGCAAAGAAGCGGGCTTGCGTGCCAAGCCTTCCGACTGCTGGAGGACGGTGGCTGCCGCTCTCCTGCCTCTTGAATTCACTCTCGGCAAGCGAATGGAAAGCGTTCCAGGACAACTTGCCTGGGTTTTGACTTGGTCCTGATGCGTCCCACCTTGGCAAGTCTTGCTCGTCGCCAGAGGCTCCGAGATGCACAGAAGACGGTGGCAGCTGCTGAAAAGAAGGGCAGCGGTGAGTTTGTCGACAAGCAAGAACATAGGCAGCTGCCTGTGCTTGGGAAGGAGCAGCTGCCTGGTTTTGGCAATTGCCTTCACAGCGCCCAGAAGCCCGGTGCTCTGCTGCTTTGTTTTTCGCAGTCAGTCAATTGCACACTAGTGAAGCTGAGCCAGGCTCTTCAGCTTTGCTGCTTTTGAGCATCTGTGCTCCACTTATGCTCTGTGACATCTCTGGAGGTTGTTTGCCTCGGCCAGGCTGGCAAGTGCCCGCTAGTACCTAGAGCTGGGCAGGAGAGGGCAGAGAGCACTTCCATCTGACAGCAGGTTGCAGATTGCCTCGGAAAGAGCCGTGTCCTTGGAACGTGCAGCAAATCCTCTTTCTTTGCAAACCGCGGTTAGTGTGCAGTGCAGGTACGCTCTCCCCTTGCCAAATGGAGTGGGAAAGCTTTTCGCTAAGATAGAGACGACTAGAGGGGCAGAAGCGCGGCTCCGGAGCTATCCGGAGGAAAGTGCCGCTTCCCGGCGTCTTTCGGCTTGAAGCGGCGCTCCGGAGCGCTGCGCTGCCGCTCTACTGAGCTGTGCGCGAATTAGCCGCTTCTTCGCCTCCGAGAGGCAGAGATCGCGGTTGCTTGGAAGAGGCGAAGAACGAAGCCGCAAAGAAGCGGGCTTGCGTGCGAAGCCTTCCGACTGCTGGAGGACGGTGGCTGCCGCTCTCCTGCCTCTTGAATTCACTCTCGGCAAGCGAATGGAAAGCGTTCCAGGACAACTTGCCTGCGTTTTGACTTGGTCCTGATGCGTCCCACCTTGGCAAGTCTTGCTCGTCGCCAGAGGCTGCGAGATGCACAGAAGACGGTGGCAGCTGCTGAAAAGAAGGGCAGCGGTGAGTTTGTCGACAAGCAAGAACATAGGCAACTGCCTGTGCTTGGGAAGGAGCAGCTGCCTGGTTTTGGCAATTGCCTTCACAGCGCCCAGAAGCCCGGTGCTCTGCTGCTTTGTTTTTCGCAGTCAGTCAATTGCACACTAGTGAAGCTGAGCCAGGCTCTTCAGCTTTGCTGCTTTTGAGCATCTGTGCTCCACTTATGCTCTGTGACATCTCTCGAGGTTGTTTGCCTCGGCCAGGCTGGCAAGTGCCCGCTAGTACCTAGAGCTGGGCAGGAGAGGGCAGAGAGCACTTCCATCTGACAGTAGGTTGCAGATTGCCTCGGAAAGAGCCGTGTCCTTGGAATGTGCAGCAAATCCTCTTTCTTTGCAAACCGCGGTTAGTGTGCAGTGCAGGTCCACTCTCCCCTTGCCAAATGGAGTGGGAAAGCTTTTCGCTAAGATAGAGACGACTAGAGAGGCAGAAGCGCGGCTCCGGAGCTATCCGGAGGAAAGTGCCGCTTCCTCCCGGCGTCTTTCGGCTTGAAGCGGCGCTCCGGAGCGCTTTGCTGCCGCTTTACTGAGCTGTGCGCGAATTAGCCGCTTCTGCGCCTCCGAGAAGCAGAGATCGCGGTTGCTTGGAAGAGGCGAAGAACGAAGCCGCAAAGAAGCGGGCTTGTGTGCGAAGCCTTCCGACTGCCGGAGGACGGTGGCTGCCGCTCTCCTGCCTGTTGAATTCACTCTCGGCAAGCGAATGGAAAGCGTTCCAGGACAACTTGCCTGGGTTTTGACTTGGTCCTGATGCGTCCCACCTTGGCAAGTCTTGCTCGTCGCCAGAGGCTCCGAGATGCACCGAAGACGGTGGCAGCTGCTGAAAAGAAGGGCAGCGGTGAGTTTGTCGACAAGCAAGAACATAGGCAGCTGCCTGTGCTTGGGAAGGAGCAGCTGCCTGGTTTTGGCAATTGCCTTCCCAGCGCCCAGAAGCCCGGTGCTCTGCTGCTTTGTTTTTCGCAGTCAGTCAATTGCACACTAGTGAAGCTGAGCCAGGCTCTTCTGCTTTGCTGCTTTTGAGCATCTGTGCTCCACTTATGCTCTGTGACATCTCTCGAGGTTGTTTGCCTCGGCCAGGCTGGCAAGTGCCCGCTAGTACCTAGAGCTGGGCAGGAGAGGGCAGAGAGCACTTCCATCTGACAGCAGGTTGCAGATTGCCTCGGAAAGAGCCGTGTCCTTGGAATGTGCAGCAAATCCTCTTTCTTTGCAAACCGCGGTTAGTGTGCAGTGCAGGTACGCTCTCCCCTTGCCAAATGGAGTGGGAAAGCTTTTCGCTAAGCTAGAGATGACTAGAGAAGCAGAAGCGCGGCTCCGGAGCTATCCAGAGGAAAGTGCCGCTTCCCGGCGTCTTTCGGCTTGAAGCGGCGCTCCAGAGCGCTTTGCTGCCGCTTTACTGAGCTGTGCGCGAACTAGCCGCTTCTGCGCCTCTGAGAAGCAGAGATCGCGGTTGCTTGGAAGAGGCGAAGAACGACGCCGCAAAGAAGCGGGCTTGTGTGCGAAGCCTTCCGACTGCCGGAGGACGGTGGCTGCCGCTCTCCTGCCTCTTGAATTCACTCTCGGCAAGCGAATGGAAAGCGTTCCAGGACAACTTGCCTGCGTTTTGACTTGGTCCTGATGCGTCCCACTTTGGCAAGTCTTGCTCGTCGCCAGAGGCTCCGAGATGCACAGAAGACGGTGGCAGCTGCTGAAAAGAAGGGCAGCGGTGAGTTTGTCGACAAGCAAGAGCATAGGCAGCTGCCTGTGCTTGGGAAGGAGCAGCTGCCTGGTTTTGGCAATTGCCTTCACAGCGCCCAGAAGCCCGGTGCTCTGCTGCTTTGTTTTTCGCAGTCAGTCAATTGCACACTAGTGAAGCTGAGCCAGGCTCTTCAGCTTTGCTGCTTTTGAGCATCTGTGCTCCACTTATGCTCTGTGACATCTCTCGAGGTTGTTTGCCTCGGCCAGGCTGGAAAGTGCCCGCTAGTACCTAGAGTTGGGCAGGAGAGGGCAGAGAGCACTTCCATCTGACAGCAGGTTGCAGATTGCCTCGGAAAGAGCCGTGTCCTTGGAATGTGCAGCAAATCCTCTTTCTTTGCAAACCGCGGTTAGTGTGCAGTGCAGGTACACTCTCCCCTTGCCAAATGGAGTGGGAAAGCTTTTCCCTAAGCTAGAGATGACTAGAGAAGCAGAAGCGCGGCTCCGGAGCTATCCGGAGGAAAGTGCCGCTTCCCGGCGTCTTTCGGCTTGAAGCGGCGCTCCGGAGTGCTCCGCTGGCGCTCTGCTGAGCTGTGCGCGAATTAGCCGCTTCTTCGCCTCTGAGAAGCAGAGATCGCGGTTGCTTGGAAGAGGCGAAGAACGAAGCCGCAAAGAAGCGGGCTTGTGTGCGAAGCCTTCCGACTGCCGGAGGACGGTGGCTGCCGCTCTCCTGCCTGTTGAATTCACTCTCGGCAAGCGAATGGAAAGCGTTCCAGGACAACTTGCCTGGGTTTTGACTTGGTCCTGATGCGTCCCACCTTGGCAAGTCTTGCTCGTCGCCAGAGGCTCCGAGATGCACCGAAGACGGTGGCAGCTGCTGAAAAGAAGGGCAGCGGTGAGTTTGTCGACAAGCAAGAACATAGGCAGCTGCCTGTGCTTGGGAAGGAGCAGCTGCCTGGTTTTGGCAATTGCCTTCCCAGCGCCCAGAAGCCCGGTGCTCTGCTGCTTTGTTTTTCGCAGTCAGTCAATTGCACACTAGTGAAGCTGAGCCAGGCTCTTCTGCTTTGCTGCTTTTGAGCATCTGTGCTCCACTTAGGCTCTGTGACATCTCTGGAGGTTGTTTGCCTCGGCCAGGCTGGCAAGTGCCCGCTAGTACCTAGAGCTGGGCAGGAGAGGGCAGAGAGCACTTCCATCTGACAGCAGGTTGCAGATTGCCTCGGAAAGAGCCGTGTCCTTGGAATGTGCAGCAAATCCTCTTTCTTTGCAAACCGCGGTTAGTGTACAGTGCAGGTACGCTCTCCCCTTGCCAAATGGAGTGGGAAAGCTTTTCGCTGAGATAGAGATGACTAGAGAAGCAGAAGCGCGGCTCCGGAGCTATCCGGAGGAAAGTGCCGCTTCCCGGCGTCTTTCGGCTTGAAGCGGCGCTCCGGAGCGCTTTGCTGCCGCTTTACTGAGCTGTGCGCGAATTAGCCGCTTCTGCGCCTCCGAGAAGCAGAGATCGCGGTTGCTTGGAAGAGGCGAAGAACGAAGCCGCAAAGAAGCGGGCTTGTGTGCGAAGCCTTCCGACTGCCGGAGGACGGTGGCTGCCGCTCTCCTGCCTGTTGAATTCACTCTCGGCAAGCGAATGGAAAGCGTTCCAGGACAACTTGCCTGGGTTTTGACTTGGTCCTGATGCGTCCCACCTTGGCAAGTCTTGCTCGTCGCCAGAGGCTCCGAGATGCACAGAAGACGGTGGCAGCTGCTGAAAAGAAGGGCAGCGGTGAGTTTGTCGACAAGCAAGAACATAGGCAGCTGCCTGTGCTTGGGAAGGAGCAGCTGCCTGGTTTTGGCAATTGCCTTCACAGCGCCCAGAAGCCCGGTGCTCTGCTGCTTTGTTTTTCGCAGTCAGTCAATTGCACACTAGTGAAGCTGAGCCAGGCTCTTCAGCTTTGCTGCTTTTGAGCATCTGTGCTCCACTTATGCTCTGTGACATCTGTCGAGGTTGTTTGCCTCGCCCAGGCTGGAAAGTGCCCGCTAGTACCTAGAGCTGGGCAGGAGAGGGCAGAGAGCACTTCCATCTGACAGCAGGTTGCAGATTGCCTCGGAAAGAGCCGTGTCCTTGGAATGTGCAGCAAATCCTCTTTCTTTGCAAACCGCGGTTAGTGTGCAGTGCAGGTACGCTCTCCCCTTGCCAAATGGAGTGGGAAAGCTTTTCGCTAAGCTAGAGATGACTAGAGAAGCAGAAGCGCGGCTCCGGAGCTATCCGGAGGAAAGTGCCGCTTCCCGGCGTCTTTCGGCTTGAAGCGGCGCTCCGGAGCGCTGCGCTGCCGCTCTATTGAGCTGTGCGCGAATTAGCCGCTTCTTCGCCTCCGAGAAGCAGGGATCGCGGTTGCTTGGAAGAGGCGAAGAACGAAGCCGCAAAGAAGCGGGCTTGTGTGCGAAGCCTTCCGACTGCCGGAGGACGGTGGCTGCCGCTCTCCTGCCTGTTGAATTCACTCTCGGCAAGCGAATGGAAAGCGTTCCAGGACAACTTGCCTGGGTTTTGACTTGGTCCTGATGCGTCCCACCTTGGCAAGTCTTGCTCGTCGCCAGAGGCTCCGAGATGCACAGAAGACGGTGGCAGCTGCTGAAAAGAAGGGCAGCGGTGAGTTTGTCGACAAGCAAGAGCATAGGCAGCTGCCTGTGCTTGGGAAGGAGCAGCTGCCTGGTTTTGGCAATTGCCTTCCCAGCGCCCAGAAGCCCGGTGCTCTGCTGCTTTGTTTTTCGCAGTCAGTCAATTGCACACTAGTGAAGCTGAGCCAGGCTCTTCAGCTTTGCTGCTTTTGAGCATCTGTGCTCCACTTAGGCTCTGTGACATCTCTCGAGGTTGTTTGCCTCGGCCAGGCTGGCAAGTGCCCGCTAGTACCTAGAGCTGGGCAGGAGAGGGCAGAGAGCACTTCCATCTGACAGCAGGTTGCAGATTGCCTCGGAAAGAGCCGTGTCCTTGGAATGTGCAGCAAATCCTCTTTCTTTGCAAACCGCGGTTAGTGTGCAGTGCAGGTGCACTCTCCCCTTGCCAAATGGAGTGGGAAAGCTTTTCGCTAAGCTAGAGATGACTAGAGAAGCAGAAGCGCGGCTCCGGAGCTATCCAGAGGAAAGTGCCGCTTCCCGGCGTCTTTCGGCTTGAAGCGGCGCTCCAGAGCGCTTTGCTGCCGCTTTACTGAGCTGTGCGCGAACTAGCCGCTTCTGCGCCTCTGAGAAGCAGAGATCGCGGTTGCTTGGAAGAGGCGAAGAACGACGCCGCAAAGAAGCGGGCTTGTGTGCGAAGCCTTCCGACTGCCGGAGGACGGTGGCTGCCGCTCTCCTGCCTCTTGAATTCACTCTCGGCAAGCGAATGGAAAGCGTTCCAGGACAACTTGCCTGCGTTTTGACTTGGTCCTGATGCGTCCCACTTTGGCAAGTCTTGCTCGTCGCCAGAGGCTCCGAGATGCACAGAAGACGGTGGCAGCTGCTGAAAAGAAGGGCAGCGGTGAGTTTGTCGACAAGCAAGAGCATAGGCAGCTGCCTGTGCTTGGGAAGGAGCAGCTGCCTGGTTTTGGCAATTGCCTTCACAGCGCCCAGAAGCCCGGTGCTCTGCTGCTTTGTTTTTCGCAGTCAGTCAATTGCACACTAGTGAAGCTGAGCCAGGCTCTTCAGCTTTGCTGCTTTTGAGCATCTGTGCTCCACTTATGCTCTGTGACATCTCTCGAGGTTGTTTGCCTCGGCCAGGCTGGAAAGTGCCCGCTAGTACCTAGAGTTGGGCAGGAGAGGGCAGAGAGCACTTCCATCTGACAGCAGGTTGCAGATTGCCTCGGAAAGAGCCGTGTCCTTGGAATGTGCAGCAAATCCTCTTTCTTTGCAAACCGCGGTTAGTGTGCAGTGCAGGTACACTCTCCCCTTGCCAAATGGAGTGGGAAAGCTTTTCGCTAAGCTAGAGATGACTAGAGAAGCAGAAGCGCGGCTCCGGAGCTATCCGGAGGAAAGTGCCGCTTCCCGGCGTCTTTCGGCTTGAAGCGGCGCTCCGGAGTGCTCCGCTGGCGCTCTGCTGAGCTGTGCGCGAATTAGCCGCTTCTTCGCCTCTGAGAAGCAGAGATCGCGGTTGCTTGGAAGAGGCGAAGAACGAAGCCGCAAAGAAGCGGGCTTGTGTGCGAAGCCTTCCGACTGCCGGAGGACGGTGGCTGCCGCTCTCCTGCCTGTTGAATTCACTCTCGGCAAGCGAATGGAAAGCGTTCCAGGACAACTTGCCTGGGTTTTGACTTGGTCCTGATGCGTCCCACCTTGGCAAGTCTTGCTCGTCGCCAGAGGCTCCGAGATGCACAGAAGACGGTGGCAGCTGCTGAAAAGAAGGGCAGCGGTGAGTTTGTCGACAAGCAAGAACATAGGCAGCTGCCTGTGCTTGGGAAGGAGCAGCTGCCTGGTTTTGGCAATTGCCTTCACAGCGCCCAGAAGCCCGGTGCTCTGCTGCTTTGTTTTTCGCAGTCAGTCAATTGCACACTAGTGAAGCTGAGCCAGGCTCTTCAGCTTTGCTGCTTTTGAGCATCTGTGCTCCACTTAGGCTCTGTGACATCTCTGGAGGTTGTTTGCCTCGGCCAGGCTGGCAAGTGCCCGCTAGTACCTAGAGCTGGGCAGGAGAGGGCAGAGAGCACTTCCATCTGACAGCAGGTTGCAGATTGCCTCGGAAAGAGCCGTGTCCTTGGAATGTGCAGCAAATCCTCTTTCTTTGCAAACCGCGGTTAGTGTGCAGTGCAGGTACGCTCTCCCCTTGCCAAATGGAGTGGGAAAGCTTTTCGCTAAGCTAGAGATGACTAGAGAAGCAGAAGCGCGGCTCCGGAGCTATCCAGAGGAAAGTGCCGCTTCCCGGCGTCTTTCGGCTTGAAGCGGCGCTCCAGAGCGCTTTGCTGCCGCTTTACTGAGCTGTGCGCGAACTAGCCGCTTCTGCGCCTCCGAGAAGCAGAGATCGCGGTTGCTTGGAAGAGGCGAAGAACGACGCCGCAAAGAAGCGGGCTTGTGTGCGAAGCCTTCCGACTGCCGGAGGACGGTGGCTGCCGCTCTCCTGCCTGTTGAATTCACTCTCGGCAAGCGAATGGAAAGTGTTCCAGGACAACTTGCCTGGGTTTTGACTTGGTCCTGATGCGTCCCACCTTGGCAAGTCTTGCTCGTCGCCAGAGGCTCCGAGATGCACAGAAGACGGTGGCAGCTGCTGAAAAGAAGGGCAGCGGTGAGTTTGTCGACAAGCAAGAACATAGGCAGCTGCCTGTGCTTGGGAAGGAGCAGCTGCCTGGTTTTGGCAATTGCCTTCACAGCGCCCAGAAGCCCGGTGCTCTGCTGCTTTGTTTTTCGCAGTCAGTCAATTGCACACTAGTGAAGCTGAGCCAGGCTCTTCAGCTTTGCTGCTTTTGAGCATCTGTGCTCCACTTAGGCTCTGTGACATCTCTCGAGGTTGTTTGCCTCGGCCAGGCTGGCAAGTGCCCGCTAGTACCTAGAGCTGGGCAGGAGAGGGCAGAGAGCACTTCCATCTGACAGCAGGTTGCAGATTGCCTCGGAAAGAGCCGTGTCCTTGGAATGTGCAGCAAATCCTCTTTCTTTGCAAACCGCGGTTAGTGTACAGTGCAGGTACGCTCTCCCCTTGCCAAATGGAGTGGGAAAGCTTTTCGCTGAGATAGAGATGACTAGAGAAGCAGAAGCGCGGCTCCGGAGCTATCCGGAGGAAAGTGCCGCTTCCCGGCGTCTTTCGGCTTGAAGCGGCGCTCCGGAGCGCTTTGCTGCCGCTTTACTGAGCTGTGCGCGAATTAGCCGCTTCTGCGCCTCCGAGAAGCAGAGATCGCGGTTGCTTGGAAGAGGCGAAGAACGAAGCCGCAAAGAAGCGGGCTTGTGTGCGAAGCCTTCCGACTGCCGGAGGACGGTGGCTGCCGCTCTCCTGCCTGTTGAATTCACTCTCGGCAAGCGAATGGAAAGCGTTCCAGGACAACTTGCCTGGGTTTTGACTTGGTCCTGATGCGTCCCACCTTGGCAAGTCTTGCTCGTCGCCAGAGGCTCCGAGATGCACAGAAGACGGTGGCAGCTGCTGAAAAGAAGGGCAGCGGTGAGTTTGTCGACAAGCAAGAACATAGGCAGCTGCCTGTGCTTGGGAAGGAGCAGCTGCCTGGTTTTGGCAATTGCCTTCACAGCGCCCAGAAGCCCGGTGCTCTGCTGCTTTGTTTTTCGCAGTCAGTCAATTGCACACTAGTGAAGCTGAGCCAGGCTCTTCTGCTTTGCTGCTTTTGAGCATCTGTGCTCCACTTAGGCTCTGTGACATCTCTGGAGGTTGTTTGCCTCGGCCAGGCTGGAAAGTGCCCGCTAGTACCTAGAGCTGGGCAGGAGAGGGCAGAGAGCACTTCCATCTGACAGCAGGTTGCAGATTGCCTCGGAAAGAGCCGTGTCCTTGGAATGTGCAGCAAATCCTCTTTCTTTGCAAACCGCGGTTAGTGTGCAGTGCAGGTACGCTCTCCCCTTGCCAAATGGAGTGGGAAAGCTTTTCGCTAAGCTAGAGATGACTAGAGAAGCAGAAGCGCGGCTCCGGAGCTATCCGGAGGAAAGTGCCGCTTCCCGGCGTCTTTCGGCTTGAAGCGGCGCTCCGGAGTGCTCCGCTGGCGCTCTGCTGAGCTGTGCGCGAATTAGCCGCTTCTTCGCCTCTGAGAAGCAGAGATCGCGGTTGCTTGGAAGAGGCGAAGAACGAAGCCGCAAAGAAGCGGGCTTGTGTGCGAAGCCTTCCGACTGCCGGAGGACGGTGGCTGCCGCTCTCCTGCCTGTTGAATTCACTCTCGGCAAGCGAATGGAAAGCGTTCCAGGACAACTTGCCTGGGTTTTGACTTGGTCCTGATGCGTCCCACCTTGGCAAGTCTTGCTCGTCGCCAGAGGCTCCGAGATGCACAGAAGACGGTGGCAGCTGCTGAAAAGAAGGGCAGCGGTGAGTTTGTCGACAAGCAAGAACATAGGCAGCTGCCTGTGCTTGGGAAGGAGCAGCTGCCTGGTTTTGGCAATTGCCTTCACAGCGCCCAGAAGCCCGGTGCTCTGCTGCTTTGTTTTTCGCAGTCAGTCAATTGCACACTAGTGAAGCTGAGCCAGGCTCTTCAGCTTTGCTGCTTTTGAGCATCTGTGCTCCACTTATGCTCTGTGACATCTCTCGAGGTTGTTTGCCTCGGCCAGGCTGGAAAGTGCCCGCTAGTACCTAGAGCTGGGCAGGAGAGGGCAGAGAGCACTTCCATCTGACAGCAGGTTGCAGATTGCCTCGGAAAGAGCCGTGTCCTTGGAATGTGCAGCAAATCCTCTTTCTTTGCAAACCGCGGTTAGTGTGCAGTGCAGGTACACTCTCCCCTTGCCAAATGGAGTGGGAAAGCTTTTCGCTAAGCTAGAGATGACTAGAGAAGCAGAAGCGCGGCTCCGGAGCTATCCGGAGGAAAGTGCCGCTTCCCGATGTCTTTCGGCTTGAAGCGGCACTCCGGAGCGCTCCGCTGGCGCTCTACTGAGCTGTGCGCGAATTAGCCGCTTCTGCGCCTCTGAGAAGCAGAGATCGCGGTTGCTTGGAAGAGGCGAAGAACGACGCCGCAAAGAAGCGGGCTTGTGTGCGAAGCCTTCCGACTGCCGGAGGACGGTGGCTGCCGCTCTCCTGCCTCTTGAATTCACTCTCGGCAAGCGAATGGAAAGTGTTCCAGGACAACTTGCCTGGGTTTTGACTTGGTCCTGATGCGTCCCACCTTGGCAAGTCTTGCTCGTCGCCAGAGGCTCCGAGATGCACAGAAGACGGTGGCAGCTGCTGAAAAGAAGGGCAGCGGTGAGTTTGTCGACAAGCAAGAACATAGGCAGCTGCCTGTGCTTGGGAAGGAGCAGCTGCCTGGTTTTGGCAATTGCCTTCACAGCGCCCAGAAGCCCGGTGCTCTGCTGCTTTGTTTTTCGCAGTCAGTCAATTGCACACTAGTGAAGCTGAGCCAGGCTCTTCTGCTTTGCTGCTTTTGAGCATCTGTGCTCCACTTAGGCTCTGTGACATCTCTGGAGGTTGTTTGCCTCGGCCAGGCTGGAAAGTGCCCGCTAGTACCTAGAGCTGGGCAGGAGAGGGCAGAGAGCACTTCCATCTGACAGCAGGTTGCAGATTGCCTCGGAAAGAGCCGTGTCCTTGGAATGTGCAGCAAATCCTCTTTCTTTGCAAACCGCGGTTAGTGTGCAGTGCAGGTACGCTCTCCCCTTGCCAAATGGAGTGGGAAAGCTTTTCGCTAAGCTAGAGATGACTAGAGAAGCAGAAGCGCGGCTCCGGAGCTATCCGGAGGAAAGTGCCGCTTCCCGGCGTCTTTCGGCTTGAAGCGGCGCTCCAGAGCGCTTTGCTGCCGCTTTACTGAGCTGTGCGCGAATTAGCCGCTTCTTCGCCTCTGAGAAGCAGAGATCGCGGTTGCTTGGAAGAGGCGAAGAACGAAGCCGCAAAGAAGCGGGCTTGTGTGCGAAGCCTTCCGACTGCCGGAGGACGGTGGCTGCCGCTCTCCTGCCTGTTGAATTCACTCTCGGCAAGCGAATGGAAAGCGTTCCAGGAAAACTTGCCTGGGTTTTGACTTGGTCCTGATGCGTCCCACCTTGGCAAGTCTTGCTCGTCGCCAGAGGCTCCGAGATGCACAGAAGACGGTGGCAGCTGCTGAAAAGAAGGGCAGCGGTGAGTTTGTCGACAAGCAAGAGCATAGGCAGCTGCCTGTGCTTGGGAAGGAGCAGCTGCCTGGTTTTGGCAATTGCCTTCCCAGCGCCCAGAAGCCCGGTGCTCTGCTGCTTTGTTTTTCGCAGTCAGTCAATTGCACACTAGTGAAGCTGAGCCAGGCTCTTCAGCTTTGCTGCTTTTGAGCATCTGTGCTCCACTTAGGCTCTGTGACATCTCTCGAGGTTGTTTGCCTCGGCCAGGCTGGCAAGTGCCCGCTAGTAGCTAGAGCTGGGCAGGAGAGGGCAGAGAGCACTTCCATCTGACAGCAGGTTGCAGATTGCCTCGGAAAGAGCCGTGTCCTTGGAATGTGCAGCAAATCCTCTTTCTTTGCAAACCGCGGTTAGTGTGCAGTGCAGATACACTCTCCCCTTGCCAAATGGAGTGGGAAAGCTTTTCGCTAAGCTAGAGATGACTAGAGAAGCAGAAGCGCGGCTCCGGAGCTATCCAGAGGAAAGTGCCGCTTCCCGGCGTCTTTCGGCTTGAAGCGGCGCTCCAGAGCGCTTTGCTGCCGCTTTACTGAGCTGTGCGCGAACTAGCCGCTTCTGCGCCTCTGAGAAGCAGAGATCGCGGTTGCTTGGAAGAGGCGAAGAACGACGCCGCAAAGAAGCGGGCTTGTGTGCGAAGCCTTCCGACTGCCGGAGGACGGTGGCTGCCGCTCTCCTGCCTCTTGAATTCACTCTCGGCAAGCGAATGGAAAGTGTTCCAGGACACTTGCCTGGGTTTTGACTTGGTCCTGATGCGTCCCACCTTGGCAAGTCTTGCTCGTCGCCAGAGGCTCCGAGATGCACAGAAGACGGTGGCAGCTGCTGAAAAGAAGGGCAGCGGTGAGTTTGTCGACAAGCAAGAACATAGGCAGCTGCCTGTGCTTGGGAAGGAGCAGCTGCCTGGTTTTGGCAATTGCCTTCCCAGCGCCCAGAAGCCCGGTGCTCTGCTGCTTTGTTTTTCGCAGTCAGTCAATTGCACACTAGTGAAGCTGAGCCAGGCTCTTCTGCTTTGCTGCTTTTGAGCATCTGTGCTCCACTTAGGCTCTGTGACATCTCTGGAGGTTGTTTGCCTCGGCCAGGCTGGCAAGTGCCCGCTAGTAGCTAGAGCTGGGCAGGAGAGGGCAGAGAGCACTTCCATCTGACAGCAGGTTGCAGATTGCCTCGGAAAGAGCCGTGTCCTTGGAATGTGCAGCAAATCCTCTTTCTTTGCAAACCGCGGTTAGTGTGCAGTGCAGGTACGCTCTCCCCTTGCCAAATGGAGTGGGAAAGCTTTTCGCTAAGCTAGAGATGACTAGAGAAGCAGAAGCGCGGCTCCGGAGCTATCCGGAGGAAAGTGCCGCTTCCCGATGTCTTTCGGCTTGAAGCGGCACTCCGGAGCGCTCCGCTGGCGCTCTACTGAGCTGTGCGCGAATTAGCCGCTTCTTCGCCTCCGAGAAGCAGGGATCGCGGTTGCTTGGAAGAGGCGAAGAACGAAGCCGCAAAGAAGCGGGCTTGTGTGCGAAGCCTTCCGACTGCCGGAGGACGGTGGCTGCCGCTCTCCTGCCTGTTGAATTCACTCTCGGCAAGCGAATGGAAAGCGTTCCAGGACAACTTGCCTGGGTTTTGACTTGGTCCTGATGCGTCCCACCTTGGCAAGTCTTGCTCGTCGCCAGAGGCTCCGAGATGCACAGAAGACGGTGGCAGCTGCTGAAAAGAAGGGCAGCGGTGAGTTTGTCGACAAGCAAGAACATAGGCAGCTGCCTGTGCTTGGGAAGGAGCAGCTGCCTGGTTTTGGCAATTGCCTTCACAGCGCCCAGAAGCCCGGTGCTCTGCTGCTTTGTTTTTCGCAGTCAGTCAATTGCACACTAGTGAAGCTGAGCCAGGCTCTTCAGCTTTGCTGCTTTTGAGCATCTGTGCTCCACTTAGGCTCTGTGACATCTCTCGAGGTTGTTTGCCTCGGCCAGGCTGGCAAGTGCCCGCTAGTACCTAGAGTTGGGCAGGAGAGAGCAGAGAGCACTTCCATCTGACAGCAGGTTGCAGATTGCCTCGGAAAGAGCCGTGTCCTTGGAATGTGCAGCAAATCCTCTTTCTTTGCAAACCGCGGTTAGTGTGCAGTGCAGGTACACTCTCCCCTTGCCAAATGGAGTGGGAAAGCTTTTCGCTAAGCTAGAGATGACTAGAGAAGCAGAAGCGCGGCTCCGGAGCTATCCGGAGGAAAGTGCCGCTTCCCGGCGTCTTTCGGCTTGAAGCGGCGCTCCGGAGTGCTCCGCTGGCGCTCTGCTGAGCTGTGCGCGAATTAGCCGCTTCTTCGCCTCTGAGAAGCAGAGATCGCGGTTGCTTGGAAGAGGCGAAGAACGAAGCCGCAAAGAAGCGGGCTTGTGTGCGAAGCCTTCCGACTGCCGGAGGACGGTGGCTGCCGCTCTCCTGCCTGTTGAATTCACTCTCGGCAAGCGAATGGAAAGCGTTCCAGGACAACTTGCCTGGGTTTTGACTTGGTCCTGATGCGTCCCACCTTGGCAAGTCTTGCTCGTCGCCAGAGGCTCCGAGATGCACAGAAGACGGTGGCAGCTGCTGAAAAGAAGGGCAGCGGTGAGTTTGTCGACAAGCAAGAACATAGGCAGCTGCCTGTGCTTGGGAAGGAGCAGCTGCCTGGTTTTGGCAATTGCCTTCACAGCGCCCAGAAGCCCGGTGCTCTGCTGCTTTGTTTTTCGCAGTCAGTCAATTGCACACTAGTGAAGCTGAGCCAGGCTCTTCAGCTTTGCTGCTTTTGAGCATCTGTGCTCCACTTAGGCTCTGTGACATCTCTCGAGGTTGTTTGCCTCGGCCAGGCTGGAAAGTGCCCGCTAGTACCTAGAGTTGGGCAGGAGAGGGCAGAGAGCACTTCCATCTGACAGCAGGTTGCAGATTGCCTCGGAAAGAGCCGTGTCCTTGGAATGTGCAGCAAATCCTCTTTCTTTGCAAACCGCGGTTAGTGTGCAGTGCAGGTACACTCTCCCCTTGCCAAATGGAGTGGGAAAGCTTTTCGCTAAGCTAGAGATGACTAGAGAAGCAGAAGCGCGGCTCCGGAGCTATCCAGAGGAAAGTGCCGCTTCCCGGCGTCTTTCGGCTTGAAGCGGCGCTCCAGAGCGCTTTGCTGCCGCTTTACTGAGCTGTGCGCGAACTAGCCGCTTCTGCGCCTCTGAGAAGCAGAGATCGCGGTTGCGTGGAAGAGGCGAAGAACGACGCCGCAAAGAAGCGGGCTTGTGTGCGAAGCCTTCCGACTGCCGGAGGACGGTGGCTGCCGCTCTCCTGCCTCTTGAATTCACTCTCGGCAAGCGAATGGAAAGCGTTCCAGGACAACTTGCCTGCGTTTTGACTTGGTCCTGATGCGTCCCACCTTGGCAAGTCTTGCTCGTCGCCAGAGGCTGCGAGATGCACAGAAGACGGTGGCAGCTGCTGAAAAGAAGGGCAGCGGTGAGTTTGTCGACAAGCAAGAACATAGGCAGCTGCCTGTGCTTGGGAAGGAGCAGCTGCCTGGTTTTGGCAATTGCCTTCACAGCGCCCAGAAGCCCGGTGCTCTGCTGCTTTGTTTTTCGCAGTCAGTCAATTGCACACTAGTGAAGCTGAGCCAGGCTCTTCTGCTTTGCTGCTTTTGAGCATCTGTGCTCCACTTAGGCTCTGTGACATCTCTGGAGGTTGTTTGCCTCGGCCAGGCTGGAAAGTGCCCGCTAGTACCTAGAGCTGGGCAGGAGAGGGCAGAGAGCACTTCCATCTGACAGCAGGTTGCAGATTGCCTCGGAAAGAGCCGTGTCCTTGGAATGTGCAGCAAATCCTCTTTCTTTGCAAACCGCGGTTAGTGTGCAGTGCAGGTACGCTCTCCCCTTGCCAAATGGAGTGGGAAAGCTTTTCGCTAAGCTAGAGATGACTAGAGAAGCAGAAGCGCGGCTCCGGAGCTATCCGGAGGAAAGTGCCGCTTCCCGGCGTCTTTCGGCTTGAAGCGGCGCTCCGGAGCGCTTTGCTGCCGCTTTACTGAGCTGTGCGCGAATTAGCCGCTTCTGCGCCTCCGAGAAGCAGAGATCGCGGTTGCTTGGAAGAGGCGAAGAACGAAGCCGCAAAGAAGCGGGCTTGTGTGCGAAGCCTTCCGACTGCCGGAGGACGGTGGCTGCCGCTCTCCTGCCTGTTGAATTCACTCTCGGCAAGCGAATGGAAAGCGTTCCAGGACAACTTGCCTGGGTTTTGACTTGGTCCTGATGCGTCCCACCTTGGCAAGTCTTGCTCGTCGCCAGAGGCTCCGAGATGCACAGAAGACGGTGGCAGCTGCTGAAAAGAAGGGCAGCGGTGAGTTTGTCGACAAGCAAGAACATAGGCAGCTGCCTGTGCTTGGGAAGGAGCAGCTGCCTGGTTTTGGCAATTGCCTTCACAGCGCCCAGAAGCCCGGTGCTCTGCTGCTTTGTTTTTCGCAGTCAGTCAATTGCACACTAGTGAAGCTGAGCCAGGCTCTTCTGCTTTGCTGCTTTTGAGCATCTGTGCTCCACTTAGGCTCTGTGACATCTCTGGAGGTTGTTTGCCTCGGCCAGGCTGGCAAGTGCCCGCTAGTACCTAGAGCTGGGCAGGAGAGGGCAGAGAGCACTTCCATCTGACAGCAGGTTGCAGATTGCCTCGGAAAGAGCCGTGTCCTTGGAATGTGCAGCAAATCCTCTTTCTTTGCAAACCGCGGTTAGTGTGCAGTGCAGGTACGCTCTCCCCCTTGCCAAATGGAGTGGGAAAGCTTTTCGCTAAGCTAGAGATGACTAGAGAAGCAGAAGCGCGGCTCCGGAGCTATCCGGAGGAAAGTGCCGCTTCCCGGCGTCTTTCGGCTTGAAGCGGCGCTCCAGAGCGCTTTGCTGCCGCTTTACTGAGCTGTGCGCGAATTAGCCGCTTCTTCGCCTCTGAGAAGCAGAGATCGCGGTTGCTTGGAAGAGGCGAAGAACGAAGCCGCAAAGAAGCGGGCTTGTGTGCGAAGCCTTCCGACTGCCGGAGGACGGTGGCTGCCGCTCTCCTGCCTGTTGAATTCACTCTCGGCAAGCGAATGGAAAGCGTTCCAGGACAACTTGCCTGGGTTTTGACTTGGTCCTGATGCGTCCCACCTTGGCAAGTCTTGCTCGTCGCCAGAGGCTCCGAGATGCACAGAAGACGGTGGCAGCTGCTGAAAAGAAGGGCAGCGGTGAGTTTGTCGACAAGCAAGAACATAGGCAGCTGCCTGTGCTTGGGAAGGAGCAGCTGCCTGGTTTTGGCAATTGCCTTCACAGCGCCCAGAAGCCCGGTGCTCTGCTGCTTTGTTTTTCGCACTCAGTCAATTGCACACTAGTGAAGCTGAGCCAGGCTCTTCAGCTTTGCTGCTTTTGAGCATCTGTGCTCCACTTATGCTCTGTGACATCTCTGGAGGTTGTTTGCCTCGGCCAGGCTGGAAAGTGCCCGCTAGTAGCTAGAGCTGGGCAGGAGAGGGCAGAGAGCACTTCCATCTGACAGCAGGTTGCAGATTGCCTCGGAAAGAGCCGTGTCCTTGGAATGTGCAGCAAATCCTCTTTCTTTGCAAACCGCGGTTAGTGTGCAGTGCAGGTACGCTCTCCCCTTGCCAAATGGAGTGGGAAAGCTTTTCGCTAAGCTAGAGATGACTAGAGAAGCAGAAGCGCGGCTCCGGAGCTATCCGGAGGAAAGTGCCGCTTCCCGATGTCTTTCGGCTTGAAGCGGCACTCCGGAGCGCTCCGCTGGCGCTCTACTGAGCTGTGCGCGAATTAGCCGCTTCTGCGCCTCTGAGAAGCAGAGATCGCGGTTGCTTGGAAGAGGCGAAGAACGACGCCGCAAAGAAGCGGGCTTGTGTGCGAAGCCTTCCGACTGCCGGAGGACGGTGGCTGCCGCTCTCCTGCCTGTTGAATTCACTCTCGGCAAGCGAATGGAAAGCGTTCCAGGACAACTTGCCTGGGTTTTGACTTGGTCCTGATGCGTCCCACCTTGGCAAGTCTTGCTCGTCGCCAGAGGCTCCGAGATGCACAGAAGACGGTGGCAGCTGCTGAAAAGAAGGGCAGCGGTGAGTTTGTCGACAAGCAAGAGCATAGGCAGCTGCCTGTGCTTGGGAAGGAGCAGCTGCCTGGTTTTGGCAATTGCCTTCCCAGCGCCCAGAAGCCCGGTGCTCTGCTGCTTTGTTTTTCGCAGTCAGTCAATTGCACACTAGTGAAGCTGAGCCAGGCTCTTCAGCTTTGCTGCTTTTGAGCATCTGTGCTCCACTTAGGCTCTGTGACATCTCTCGAGGTTGTTTGCCTCGGCCAGGCTGGCAAGTGCCCGCTAGTAGCTAGAGCTGGGCAGGAGAGGGCAGAGAGCACTTCCATCTGACAGCAGGTTGCAGATTGCCTCGGAAAGAGCCGTGTCCTTGGAATGTGCAGCAAATCCTCTTTCTTTGCAAACCGCGGTTAGTGTGCAGTGCAGATACACTCTCCCCTTGCCAAATGGAGTGGGAAAGCTTTTCGCTAAGCTAGAGATGACTAGAGAAGCAGAAGCGCGGCTCCGGAGCTATCCAGAGGAAAGTGCCGCTTCCCGGCGTCTTTCGGCTTGAAGCGGCGCTCCAGAGCGCTTTGCTGCCGCTTTACTGAGCTGTGCGCGAACTAGCCGCTTCTGCGCCTCTGAGAAGCAGAGATCGCGGTTGCTTGGAAGAGGCGAAGAACGACGCCGCAAAGAAGCGGGCTTGTGTGCGAAGCCTTCCGACTGCCGGAGGACGGTGGCTGCCGCTCTCCTGCCTCTTGAATTCACTCTCGGCAAGCGAATGGAAAGTGTTCCAGGACAACTTGCCTGGGTTTTGACTTGGTCCTGATGCGTCCCACCTTGGCAAGTCTTGCTCGTCGCCAGAGGCTCCGAGATGCACAGAAGACGGTGGCAGCTGCTGAAAAGAAGGGCAGCGGTGAGTTTGTCGACAAGCAAGAACATAGGCAGCTGCCTGTGCTTGGGAAGGAGCAGCTGCCTGGTTTTGGCAATTGCCTTCACAGCGCCCAGAAGCCCGGTGCTCTGCTGCTTTGTTTTTCGCAGTCAGTCAATTGCACACTAGTGAAGCTGAGCCAGGCTCTTCAGCTTTGCTGCTTTTGAGCATCTGTGCTCCACTTATGCTCTGTGACATCTGTCGAGGTTGTTTGCCTCGCCCAGGCTGGAAAGTGCCCGCTAGTACCTAGAGCTGGGCAGGAGAGGGCAGAGAGCACTTCCATCTGACAGCAGGTTGCAGATTGCCTCGGAAAGAGCCGTGTCCTTGGAATGTGCAGCAAATCCTCTTTCTTTGCAAACCGCGGTTAGTGTGCAGTGCAGGTACGCTCTCCCCTTGCCAAATGGAGTGGGAAAGCTTTTCGCTAAGCTAGAGATGACTAGAGAAGCAGAAGCGCGGCTCCGGAGCTATCCGGAGGAAAGTGCCGCTTCCCGGCGTCTTTCGGCTTGAAGCGGCGCTCCAGAGCGCTTTGCTGCCGCTTTACTGAGCTGTGCGCGAATTAGCCGCTTCTTCGCCTCTGAGAAGCAGAGATCGCGGTTGCTTGGAAGAGGCGAAGAACGAAGCCGCAAAGAAGCGGGCTTGTGTGCGAAGCCTTCCGACTGCCGGAGGACGGTGGCTGCCGCTCTCCTGCCTGTTGAATTCACTCTCGGCAAGCGAATGGAAAGCGTTCCAGGACAACTTGCCTGGGTTTTGACTTGGTCCTGATGCGTCCCACCTTGGCAAGTCTTGCTCGTCGCCAGAGGCTCCGAGATGCACAGAAGACGGTGGCAGCTGCTGAAAAGAAGGGCAGCGGTGAGTTTGTCGACAAGCAAGAACATAGGCAGCTGCCTGTGCTTGGGAAGGAGCAGCTGCCTGGTTTTGGCAATTGCCTTCACAGCGCCCAGAAGCCCGGTGCCCTGCTGCTTTGTTTTTCGCACTCAGTCAATTGCACACTAGTGAAGCTGAGCCAGGCTCTTCAGCTTTGCTGCTTTTGAGCATCTGTGCTCCACTTATGCTCTGTGACATCTCTGGAGGTTGTTTGCCTCGGCCAGGCTGGAAAGTGCCCGCTAGTAGCTAGAGCTGGGCAGGAGAGGGCAGAGAGCACTTCCATCTGACAGCAGGTTGCAGATTGCCTCGGAAAGAGCCGTGTCCTTGGAATGTGCAGCAAATCCTCTTTCTTTGCAAACCGCGGTTAGTGTGCAGTGCAGGTACGCTCTCCCCTTGCCAAATGGAGTGGGAAAGCTTTTCGCTAAGCTAGAGATGACTAGAGAAGCAGAAGCGCGGCTCCGGAGCTATCCGGAGGAAAGTGCCGCTTCCCGATGTCTTTCGGCTTGAAGCGGCACTCCGGAGCGCTCCGCTGGCGCTCTACTGAGCTGTGCGCGAATTAGCCGCTTCTGCGCCTCTGAGAAGCAGAGATCGCGGTTGCTTGGAAGAGGCGAAGAACGACGCCGCAAAGAAGCGGGCTTGTGTGCGAAGCCTTCCGACTGCCGGAGGACGGTGGCTGCCGCTCTCCTGCCTCTTGAATTCACTCTCGGCAAGCGAATGGAAAGCGTTCCAGGACAACTTGCCTGGGTTTTGACTTGGTCCTGATGCGTCCCACCTTGGCAAGTCTTGCTCGTCGCCAGAGGCTGCGAGATGCACAGAAGACGGTGGCAGCTGCTGAAAAGAAGGGCAGCGGTGAGTTTGTCGACAAGCAAGAACATAGGCAGCTGCCTGTGCTTGGGAAGGAGCAGCTGCCTGGTTTTGGCAATTGCCTTCACAGCGCCCAGAAGCCCGGTGCTCTGCTGCTTTGTTTTTCGCAGTCAGTCAATTGCACACTAGTGAAGCTGAGCCAGGCTCTTCTGCTTTGCTGCTTTTGAGCATCTGTGCTCCACTTAGGCTCTGTGACATCTCTGGAGGTTGTTTGCCTCGGCCAGGCTGGAAAGTGCCCGCTAGTACCTAGAGCTGGGCAGGAGAGGGCAGAGAGCACTTCCATCTGACAGCAGGTTGCAGATTGCCTCGGAAAGAGCCGTGTCCTTGGAATGTGCAGCAAATCCTCTTTCTTTGCAAACCGCGGTTAGTGTGCAGTGCAGGTACGCTCTCCCCTTGCCAAATGGAGTGGGAAAGCTTTTCGCTAAGCTAGAGATGACTAGAGAAGCAGAAGCGCGGCTCCGGAGCTATCCGGAGGAAAGTGCCGCTTCCCGGCGTCTTTCGGCTTGAAGCGGCGCTCCAGAGCGCTTTGCTGCCGCTTTACTGAGCTGTGCGCGAATTAGCCGCTTCTTCGCCTCTGAGAAGCAGAGATCGCGGTTGCTTGGAAGAGGCGAAGAACGAAGCCGCAAAGAAGCGGGCTTGTGTGCGAAGCCTTCCGACTGCCGGAGGACGGTGGCTGCCGCTCTCCTGCCTGTTGAATTCACTCTCGGCAAGCGAATGGAAAGCGTTCCAGGACAACTTGCCTGGGTTTTGACTTGGTCCTGATGCGTCCCACCTTGGCAAGTCTTGCTCGTCGCCAGAGGCTCCGAGATGCACAGAAGACGGTGGCAGCTGCTGAAAAGAAGGGCAGCGGTGAGTTTGTCGACAAGCAAGAGCATAGGCAGCTGCCTGTGCTTGGGAAGGAGCAGCTGCCTGGTTTTGGCAATTGCCTTCCCAGCGCCCAGAAGCCCGGTGCTCTGCTGCTTTGTTTTTCGCAGTCAGTCAATTGCACACTAGTGAAGCTGAGCCAGGCTCTTCAGCTTTGCTGCTTTTGAGCATCTGTGCTCCACTTAGGCTCTGTGACATCTCTCGAGGTTGTTTGCCTCGGCCAGGCTGGCAAGTGCCCGCTAGTAGCTAGAGCTGGGCAGGAGAGGGCAGAGAGCACTTCCATCTGACAGCAGGTTGCAGATTGCCTCGGAAAGAGCCGTGTCCTTGGAATGTGCAGCAAATCCTCTTTCTTTGCAAACCGCGGTTAGTGTGCAGTGCAGATACACTCTCCCCTTGCCAAATGGAGTGGGAAAGCTTTTCGCTAAGCTAGAGATGACTAGAGAAGCAGAAGCGCGGCTCCGGAGCTATCCAGAGGAAAGTGCCGCTTCCCGGCGTCTTTCGGCTTGAAGCGGCGCTCCAGAGCGCTTTGCTGCCGCTTTACTGAGCTGTGCGCGAACTAGCCGCTTCTGCGCCTCTGAGAAGCAGAGATCGCGGTTGCTTGGAAGAGGCGAAGAACGACGCCGCAAAGAAGCGGGCTTGTGTGCGAAGCCTTCCGACTGCCGGAGGACGGTGGCTGCCGCTCTCCTGCCTCTTGAATTCACTCTCGGCAAGCGAATGGAAAGTGTTCCAGGACACTTGCCTGGGTTTTGACTTGGTCCTGATGCGTCCCACCTTGGCAAGTCTTGCTCGTCGCCAGAGGCTCC
>NW_027100543.1:0-39905 GCF_031753505.1 Anomalospiza imberbis | reverse complement strand
CCCTGGGAAAGAAAAGTGGCCAGCCCAGGTTCCTGATGTCAGTTTGTAGGGTTCCCTTAGGACTGTCAGGGCAGCACAGGTTTGAGGTGGGGGCAGGTTGGGTCTGGGACATATCCCTCGTCCGTTCGGCTATTTTGCAGGCAGCCGGCCACTCAGGGCCACAGCCCCTGGAGACAAAGACCGGCCCTTTTCCCTGGGAAAGAAAAGTGGCCAGCCCAGGTTCCTGATGTCAGTTTTTAGGGTTCTCTTTGGACTGTCAGTGCAGCACAGGTTTGAGGTGGGGGCAGGTTGGGTCTGGGACATATCCTCGTCCGTTCGGATATTTTGCAGGCAGCCGGCCACTCAGGGCCACAGCCCCTGGAGACAAAGACCGACCCTTTTCCCTGGGAAAGAAAAGTGGCCAGCCCAGCTTCCTGATGTCAGTTTGTAGGATTCCCTTAGGACTTTCAGGGCAGCACAGGTTTGAGGTGGGGGCAGGTTGGGTCTGGGACATATCCTCGTCCGTTCGGATATTTTGCAGGCAGCCGGCCACTCAGGGCCACAGCCCCTGGAGACAAAGACCGGCCCTTTTCCCTGGGAAAGAAAAGTGGCCAGCCCAGGTTCCTGATGTCAGTTTGTAGGGTTCCCTTAGGACTTTCAGGGCAGCACAGGTTTGAGGTGGGGGCAGGTTGGGTCTGGGACATATCCTCGTCCGTTCGGATATTTTGCAGGCAGCCGGCCACTCAGGGCCACAGCCCCTGGAGACAAACACCGGCCCTTTTCCCTGGGAAAGAAAAGTGGCCAGCCCAGCTTCCTGATGTCAGATTGTAGGGTTCCCTTGGGACTGTCAGGGCAGCACAGGTTTGAGGTGGGGGCAGGTTGGGTCTGGGACATATCCTCGTCCGTTCGGCTATTTTGCAGGCAGCCGGCCACTCAGGGCCACAGCCCCTGGAGACAAAGACCGGCCCTTTTCCCTGGGAAAGAAAAGTGGCCAGCCCAGGTTCCTGATGTCAGTTTGTAGGGTTCCCTTGGGACTGTCAGGGCAGCACAGGTTTGAGGTGGGGGCAGGTTGGGTCTGGGACATATCCTCGTCCGTTCGGATATTTTGCAGGCAGCCGGCCACTCAGGGCCACAGCCCCTGGAGACAAAGACCGGCCCTTTTCCCTGGGAAAGAAAAGTGGCCAGCCCAGCTTCCTGATGTCAGTTTTTAAGGTTCCCTTGGGACTGTCAGGGCAGCACAGGTTTGAGGTGGGGGCAGGTTGGGTCTGGGACATATCCTCGTCCGTTCGGATATTTTGCAGGCAGCCGGCCACTCAGGGCCACAGCCCCTGGAGACAAAGACCGGCCCTTTTCCCTGGGAAAGAAAAGTGGCCAGCCCAGCTTCCTGATGTCAGTTTGTAGGGTTCTCTTGGGACTGTCAGGGCAGCACAGGTTTGAGGTGGGGGCAGGTTGGGTCTGGGACATATCCTCGTCCGTTCGGATATTTTGCAGGCAGCCGGCCACTCAGGGCCACAGCCCCTGGAGACAGAGACCGGCCCTTTTCCCTGGGAAAGAAAAGTGGCCAGCCCAGGTTCCTGATGTCAGTTTTTAGGGTTCTCTTTGGACTGTCAGGGCAGCACAGGTTTGAGGTGGGGGCAGGTTGGGTCTGGGACATATCCTCGTCCGTTCGGATATTTTGCAGGCAGCCGGCCACTCAGGGCCACAGCCCCTGGAGACAAAGACCGGCCCTTTTCCCTGGGAAAGAAAAGTGGCCAGCCCAGGTTCCTGATGTCAGTTTTTAGGGTTCCCTTAGGACTTTCAGGGCAGCACAGGTTTGAGGTGGGGGCAGGTTGGGTCTGGGACATATCCTCGTCCGTTCGGATATTTTGCAGGCAGCTGGCCACTCAGGGACACTCAGGGCCACAGCCCCTGGAGACAAAGACCGGCCCTTTTCCCTGGGAAAGAAAAGTGTCCAGCCCAGGTTCCTGATGTCAGTTTGTAGGGTTCCCTTAGGACTGTCAGGGCAGCACAGGTTTGAGGTGGGGGCAGGTTGGGTCTGGGACATATCCTCGTCCGTTCGGATATTTTGCAGGCAGCCGGCCACTCAGGGCCACAGCCCCTGGAGACAAAGACCGGCCCTTTTCCCTGGGAAAGAAAAGTGTCCAGCCCAGGTTCCTGATGTCAGTTTGTAGGGTTCCCTTAGGACTGTCAGGGCAGCACAGGTTTGAGGTGGGGGCAGGTTGGGTCTGGGACATATCCTCGTCCGTTCGGATATTTTGCAGGCAGCCGGCCACTCAGGGCCACAGCCCCTGGAGACAAAGACTGGCCCTTTTCCCTGGGAAAGAAAAGTGGCCAGCCCAGGTTCCTGATGTCAGTTTGTAGGGTTCCCTTAGGACTTTCAGGGCAGCACAGGTTTGAGGTGGGGGCAGGTTGGGTCTGGGACATATCCTCGTCCGTTCGGATATTTTGCAGGCAGCCGGCCACTCAGGGCCACAGCCCCTGGAGACAAAGACGGCCCTTTTCCCTGGGAAAGAAAAGTGGCCAGCCCAGGTTCCTGATGTCAGTTTGTAGGGTTCCCTTAGGACTTTCAGGGCAGCACAGGTTTGAGGTGGGGGCAGGTTGGGTCTGGGACATATCCTCGTCCGTTCGGATATTTTGCAGGCAGCCGGCCACTCAGGGCCACAGCCCCTGGAGACAAAGACCGGCCCTTTTCCCTGGGAAAGAAAAGTGGCCAGCCCAGCTTCCTGATGTCAGTTTGTAGGGTTCCCTTGGGACTGTCAGGGCAGCACAGGTTTGAGGTGGGGGCAGGTTGGGTCTGGGACATATCCTCGTCCGTTCGGATATTTTGCAGGCAGCCGGCCACTCAGGGCCACAGCCCCTGGAGACAAAGACCGGCCCTTTTCCCTGGGAAAGAAAAGTGTCCAGCCCAGGTTCCTGATGTCAGTTTGTAGGGTTCCCTTGGGACTGTCAGGGCAGCACAGGTTTGAGGTGGGGGCAGGTTGGGTCTGGGACATATCCTCGTCCGTTCGGCTATTTTGCAGGCAGCCGGCCACTCAGGGCCACAGCCCCTGGAGACAAGGACCGGCCCTTTTCCCTGGGAAAGAAAAGTGGCCAGCCCAGGTTCCTGATGTCAGTTTGTAGGGTTCCCTTAGGACTGTCAGGGCAGCACAGGTTTGAGGTGGGGGCAGGTTGGGTCTGGGACATATCCTCGTCCGTTCGGCTATTTTGCAGGCAGCCGGCCACTCAGGGCCACAGCCCCTGGAGACAAAGACCGGCCCTTTTCCCTGGGAAAGAAAAGTGTCCAGCCCAGGTTCCTGATGTCAGTTTGTAGGGTTCCCTTAGGACTTTCAGGGCAGCACAGGTTTGAGGTGGGGGCAGGTTGGGTCTGGGACATATCCTCGTCCGTTCGGATATTTTGCAGGCAGCCGGCCACTCAGGGCCACAGCCCCTGGAGACAAAGACCGGCCCTTTTCCCTGGGAAAGAAAAGTGTCCAGCCCAGGTTCCTGATGTCAGTTTGTAGGGTTCCCTTAGGACTGTCAGGGCAGCACAGGTTTGAGGTGGGGGCAGGTTGGGTCTGGGACATATCCTCGTCCGTTCGGCTATTTTGCAGGCAGCCGGCCACTCAGGGCCACAGCCCCTGGAGACAAAGACCGGCCCTTTTCCCTGGGAAAGAAAAGTGGCCAGCCCAGGTTCCTGATGTCAGTTTGTAGGGTTCCCTTAGGACTTTCAGGGCAGCACAGGTTTGAGGTGGGGGCAGGTTGGGTCTGGGACATATCCTCGTCCGTTCGGATATTTTGCAGGCAGCCGGCCACTCAGGGCCACAGCCCCTGGGGACAAAGACCGGCCCTTTTCCCTGGGAAAGAAAAGTGGCCAGCCCAGGTTCCTGATGTCAGTTTGTAGGGTTCCCTTAGGACTTTCAGGGCAGCACAGGTTTGAGGTGGGGGCAGGTTGGGTCTGGGACATATCCTCGTCCGTTCGGATATTTTGCAGGCAGCGGGCCACTCAGGGCCACAGCCCCTGGAGACAAACACCGGCCCTTTTCCCTGGGAAAGAAAAGTGGCCAGCCCAGCTTCCTGATGTCAGTTTGTAGGGTTCTCTTTGGACTGTCAGGGCAGCACAGGTTTGAGGTGGGGGCAGGTTGGGTCTGGGACATATCCTCGTCCGTTCGGATATTTTGCAGGCAGCCGGCCACTCAGGGCCACAGCCCCTGGAGACAAAGACCGGCCCTTTTCCCTGGGAAAGAAAAGTGGCCAGCCCAGGTTCCTGATGTCAGTTTGTAGGGTTCCCTTAGGACTTTCAGGGCAGCACAGGTTTGAGGTGGGGGCAGGTTGGGTCTGGGACATATCCTCGTCCGTTCGGATATTTTGCAGGCAGCCGGCCACTCAGGGCCACTCAGGGCCACAGCCCCTGGAGACAAAGACCGGCCCTTTTCCCTGGGAAAGAAAAGTGGCCAGCCCAGGTTCCTGATGTCAGTTTGTAGGGCTCCCTTAGGACTTTCAGGGCAGCACAGCTTTGAGGTGGGGGCAGGTTGGGTCTGGGACATATCCTCGTCCGTTCGGATATTTTGCAGGCAGCTGGCCACTCAGGGCCACTCAGGGCCACAGCCCCTGGAGACAAAGACCGGCCCTTTTCCCTGGGAAAGAAAAGTGGCCAGCCCAGGTTCCTGATGTCAGTTTGTAGGGTTCCCTTAGGACTTTCAGGGCAGCACAGGTTTGAGGTGGGGGCAGGTTGGGTCTGGGACATATCCTCGTCCGTTCGGATATTTTGCAGGCAGCCGGCCACTCAGGGCCACAGCCCCTGGAGACAAAGACCGGCCCTTTTCCCTGGGAAAGAAAAGTGGCCAGCCCAGGTTCCTGATGTCAGTTTGTAGGGTTCCCTTAGGACTTTCAGGGCAGCACAGGTTTGAGGTGGGGGCAGGTTGGGTCTGGGACATATCCTCGTCCGTTCGGATATTTTGCAGGCAGCCGGCCACTCAGGGCCACAGCCCCTGGAGACAAAGACTGGCCCTTTTCCCTGGGAAAGAAAAGTGGCCAGCCCAGGTTCCTGATGTCAGTTTGTAGGGTTCCCTTAGGACTTTCAGGGCAGCACAGGTTTGAGGTGGGGGCAGGTTGGGTCTGGGACATATCCTCGTCCGTTCGGATATTTTGCAGGCAGCCGGCCACTCAGGGCCACTCAGGGCCACAGCCCCTGGAGACAAAGACCGGCCCTTTTCCCTGGGAAAGAAAAGTGTCCAGCCCAGGTTCCTGATGTCAGATTGTAGGGTTCCCTTAGGACTTTCAGGGCAGCACAGGTTTGAGGTGGGGGCAGGTTGGGTCTGGGACATATCCTCGTCCGTTCGGATATTTTGCAGGCAGCCGGCCACTCAGGGCCACAGCCCCTGGAGACAAAGACCGGCCCTTTTCCCTGGGAAAGAAAAGTGGCCAGCCCAGGTTCCTGATGTCAGTTTGTAGGGTTCCCTTAGGACTTTCAGGGCAGCACAGGTTTGAGGTGGGGGCAGGTTGGGTCTGGGACATATCCTCGTCCGTTCGGATATTTTGCAGGCAGCCGGCCACTCAGGGCCACAGCCCCTGGAGACAAAGACCGGCCCTTTTCCCTGGGAAAGAAAAGTGGCCAGCCCAGGTTCCTGATGTCAGTTTGTAGGGTTCCCTTAGGACTTTCAGGGCAGCACAGGTTTGAGGTGGGGGCAGGTTGGGTCTGGGACATATCCTCGTCCGTTCGGATATTTTGCAGGCAGCCGGCCACTCAGGGCCACAGCCCCTGGAGACAAAGACCGGCCCTTTTCCCTGGGAAAGAAAAGTGGCCAGCCCAGGTTCCTGATGTCAGTTTGTAGGGTTCCCTTGGGACTGTCAGGGCAGCACAGGTTTGAGGTGGGGGCAGGTTGGGTCTGGGACATATCCTCGTCCGTTCGGATATTTTGCAGGCAGCCGGCCACTCAGGGCCACAGCCCCTGGAGACAAAGACCGGCCCTTTTCCCTGGGAAAGAAAAGTGGCCAGCCCAGGTTCCTGATGTCAGTTTGTAGGGTTCCCTTGGGACTGTCAGGGCAGCACAGGTTTGAGGTGGGGGCAGGTTGGGTCTGGGACATATCCTCGTCTGTTCGGATATTTTGCAGGCAGCCGGCCGCTCAGGGCCACAGCCCCTGGAGACAAACACCGGCCCTTTTCCCTGGGAAAGAAAAGTGTCCAGCCCAGGTTCCTGATGTCAGTTTTTAGGGTTCTCTTTGGACTGTCAGGGCAGCACAGGTTTGAGGTGGGGGCAGGTTGGGTCTGGGACATATCCTCGTCCGTTCGGATATTTTGCAGGCAGCCGGCCACTCAGGGCCACAGCCCCTGGAGACAAAGACCGGCCCTTTTCCCTGGGAAAGAAAAGTAGCCAGCCCAGGTTCCTGATGTCAGTTTGTAGGGTTCCCTTAGGACTTTCAGGGCAGCACAGGTTTGAGGTGGGGGCAGGTTGGGTCTGGGACATATCCTCGTCCGTTCGGATATTTTGCAGGCAGCCGGCCACTCAGGGCCACTCAGGGCCACAGCCCCTGGAGACAAAGACCGGCCCTTTTCCCTGGGAAAGAAAAGTGGCCAGCCCAGGTTCCTGATGTCAGTTTGTAGGGCTCCCTTAGGACTTTCAGGGCAGCACAGGTTTGAGGTGGGGGCAGGTTGGGTCTGGGACATATCCTCGTCCGTTCGGATATTTTGCAGGCAGCCGGCCACTCAGGGCCACAGCCCCTGGAGACAAAGACCGGCCCTTTTCCCTGGGAAAGAAAAGTGGCCAGCCCAGCTTCCTGATGTCAGTTTTTAAGGTTCCCTTGGGACTGTCAGGGCAGCACAGGTTTGAGGTGGGGGCAGGTTGGGTCTGGGACATATCCTCGTCCGTTCGGATATTTTGCAGGCAGCCGGCCACTCAGGGCCACAGCCCCTGGAGACAAAGACCGGCCCTTTTCCCTGGGAAAGAAAAGTGGCCAGCCCAGGTTCCTGATGTCAGTTTGTAGGGTTCTCTTGGGACTGTCAGGGCAGCACAGGTTTGAGGTGGGGGCAGGTTGGGTCTGGGACATATCCTCGTCCGTTCGGATATTTTGCAGGCAGCTGGCCACTCAGGGCCACTCAGGGCCACAGCCCCTGGAGACAAAGACCGGCCCTTTTCCTGGGAAAGAAAAGTGGCCAGCCCAGGTTCCTGATGTCAGTTTGTAGGGTTCCCTTAGGACTTTCAGGGCAGCACAGGTTTGAGGTGGGGGCAGGTTGGGTCTGGGACATATCCTCGTCCGTTCGGATATTTTGCAGGCAGCCGGCCACTCAGGGCCACAGCCCCTGGAGACAAAGACCGGCCCTTTTCCCTGGGAAAGAAAAGTGGCCAGCCCAGGTTCCTGATGTCAGTTTGTAGGGTTCCCTTGGGACTTTCAGGGCAGCACAGGTTTGAGGTGGGGGCAGGTTGGGTCTGGGACATATCCTCGTCCGTTCAGATATTTTGCAGGCAGCCGGCCACTCAGGGCCACTCAGCCAGCCACAGCCCCTGGAGACAAAGACCGGCCCTTTTCCCTGGGAAAGAAAAGTGGCCAGCCCAGCTTCCTGATGTCAGTTTGTAGGGTTCCCTTAGGACTTTCAGGGCAGCACAGGTTTGAGGTGGGGGCAGGTTGGGTCTGGGACATATCCTCGTCCGTTCGGATATTTTGCAGGCAGCTGGCCACTCAGGGCCACAGCCCCTGGAGACAAAGACCGGCCCTTTTCCCTGGGAAAGAAAAGTGGCCAGCCCAGGTTCCTGATGTCAGTTTGTAGGGTTCCCTTAGGACTTTCAGGGCAGCACAGGTTTGAGGTGGGGGCAGGTTGGGTCTGGGACATATCCTCGTCCGTTCGGATATTTTGCAGGCAGCCGGCCACTCAGGGCCACAGCCCCTGGAGACAAAGACCGGCCCTTTTCCCTGGGAAAGAAAAGTGGCCAGCCCAGCTTCCTGATGTCAGTTTGTAGGGTTCCCTTAGGACTTTCAGGGCAGCACAGGTTTGAGGTGGGGGCAGGTTGGGTCTGGGACATATCCTCGTCCGTTCGGATATTTTGCAGGCAGCCGGCCACTCAGGGCCACAGCCCCTGGAGACAAAGACCGGCCCTTTTCCCTGGGAAAGAAAAGTGGCCAGCCCAGCTTCCTGATGTCAGATTGTAGGGTTCCCTTGGGACTGTCAGGGCAGCACAGGTTTGAGGTGGGGGCAGGTTGGGTCTGGGACATATCCTCGTCCGTTCGGATATTTTGCAGGCAGCCGGCCACTCAGGGCCTCAGCCCCTGGAGACAAAGACCGGCCCTTTTCCCTGGGAAAGAAAAGTGGCCAGCCCAGGTTCCTGATGTCAGTTTGTAGGGTTCCCTTGGGACTGTCAGGGCAGCACAGGTTTGAGGTGGGGGCAGGTTGGGTCTGGGACATATCCTCGTCCGTTCGGATATTTTGCAGGCAGCCGGCCACTCAGGGCCACAGCCCCTGGAGACAAAGACCGGCCCTTTTCCCTGGGAAAGAAAAGTGGCCAGCCCAGCTTCCTGATGTCAGTTTTTAAGGTTCCCTTGGGACTGTCAGGGCAGCACAGGTTTGAGGTGGGGGCAGGTTGGGTCTGGGACATATCCTCGTCCGTTCGGATATTTTGCAGGCAGCCGGCCACTCAGGGCCACAGCCCCTGGAGACAAAGACCGGCCCTTTTCCCTGGGAAAGAAAAGTGGCCAGCCCAGGTTCCTGATGTCAGTTTGTAGGGTTCCCTTGGGACTGTCAGGGCAGCACAGGTTTGAGGTGGGGGCAGGTTGGGTCTGGGACATATCCTCGTCCGTTCGGATATTTTGCAGGCAGCCGGCCACTCAGGGCCACAGCCCCTGGAGACAGAGACCGGCCCTTTTCCCTGGGAAAGAAAAGTGGCCAGCCCAGGTTCCTGATGTCAGTTTGTAGGGTTCTCTTTGGACTGTCAGGGCAGCACAGGTTTGAGGTGGGGGCAGGTTGGGTCTGGGACATATCCTCGTCCGTTCGGATATTTTGCAGGCAGCCGGCCACTCAGGGCCACAGCCCCTGGAGACAAAGACCGGCCCTTTTCCCTGGGAAAGAAAAGTGGCCAGCCCAGGTTCCTGATGTCAGTTTTTAGGGTTCCCTTAGGACTTTCAGGGCAGCACAGGTTTGAGGTGGGGGCAGGTTGGGTCTGGGACATATCCTCGTCCGTTCGGATATTTTGCAGGCAGCTGGCCACTCAGGGACACTCAGGGCCACAGCCCCTGGAGACAAAGACCGGCCCTTTTCCCTGGGAAAGAAAAGTGGCCAGCCCAGCTTCCTGATGTCAGTTTGTAGGGTTCCCTTAGGACTTTCAGGGCAGCACAGGTTTGAGGTGGGGGCAGGTTGGGTCTGGGACATATCCTCGTCCGTTCGGATATTTTGCAGGCAGCCGGCCACTCAGGGCCACAGCCCCTGGAGACAATGACTGGCCCTTTTCCCTGGGAAAGAAAAGTGGCCAGCCCAGGTTCCTGATGTCAGTTTGTAGGGTTCCCTTGGGACTGTCAGGGCAGCACAGGTTTGAGGTGGGGGCAGGTTGGGTCTGGGACATATCCTCGTCCGTTCGGATATTTTGCAGGCAGCCGGCCACTCAGGGCCACAGCCCCTGGAGACAAAGACCGGCCCTTTTCCCTGGGAAAGAAAAGTGTCCAGCCCAGGTTCCTGATGTCAGTTTGTAGGGTTCCCTTAGGACTTTCAGGGCAGCACAGGTTTGAGGTGGGGGCAGGTTGGGTCTGGGACATATCCTCGTCCGTTCGGATATTTTGCAGGCAGCCGGCCACTCAGGGCCACAGCCCCTGGAGACAAAGACCGGCCCTTTTCCCTGGGAAAGAAAAGTGTCCAGCCCAGGTTCCTGATGTCAGTTTGTAGGGTTCCCTTAGGACTGTCAGGGCAGCACAGGTTTGAGGTGGGGGCAGGTTGGGTCTGGGACATATCCTCGTCCGTTCGGATATTTTGCAGGCAGCCGGCCACTCAGGGCCACAGCCCCTGGAGACAAAGACTGGCCCTTTTCCCTGGGAAAGAAAAGTGGCCAGCCCAGGTTCCTGATGTCAGTTTGTAGGGTTCCCTTAGGACTTTCAGGGCAGCACAGGTTTGAGGTGGGGGCAGGTTGGGTCTGGGACATATCCTCGTCCGTTCGGATATTTTGCAGGCAGCCGGCCACTCAGGGCCACAGCCCCTGGAGACAAAGACCGGCCCTTTTCCCTGGGAAAGAAAAGTGGCCAGCCCAGGTTCCTGATGTCAGTTTGTAGGGTTCCCTTAGGACTTTCAGGGCAGCACAGGTTTGAGGTGGGGGCAGGTTGGGTCTGGGACATATCCTCGTCCGTTCGGATATTTTGCAGGCAGCCGGCCACTCAGGGCCACAGCCCCTGGAGACAAAGACCGGCCCTTTTCCCTGGGAAAGAAAAGTGGCCAGCCCAGCTTCCTGATGTCAGTTTGTAGGGTTCCCTTGGGACTGTCAGGGCAGCACAGGTTTGAGGTGGGGGCAGGTTGGGTCTGGGACATATCCTCGTCCGTTCGGATATTTTGCAGGCAGCCGGCCACTCAGGGCCACAGCCCCTGGAGACAAAGACCGGCCCTTTTCCCTGGGAAAGAAAAGTGTCCAGCCCAGGTTCCTGATGTCAGTTTGTAGGGTTCCCTTGGGACTGTCAGGGCAGCACAGGTTTGAGGTGGGGGCAGGTTGGGTCTGGGACATATCCTCGTCCGTTCGGCTATTTTGCAGGCAGCCGGCCACTCAGGGCCACAGCCCCTGGAGACAAGGACCGGCCCTTTTCCCTGGGAAAGAAAAGTGGCCAGCCCAGGTTCCTGATGTCAGTTTGTAGGGTTCCCTTAGGACTGTCAGGGCAGCACAGGTTTGAGGTGGGGGCAGGTTGGGTCTGGGACATATCCTCGTCCGTTCGGCTATTTTGCAGGCAGCCGGCCACTCAGGGCCACAGCCCCTGGAGACAAAGACCGGCCCTTTTCCCTGGGAAAGAAAAGTGGCCAGCCCAGGTTCCTGATGTCAGTTTGTAGGGTTCCCTTAGGACTTTCAGGGCAGCACAGGTTTGAGGTGGGGGCAGGTTGGGTCTGGGACATATCCTCGTCCGTTCGGATATTTTGCAGGCAGCCGGCCACTCAGGGCCACAGCCCCTGGAGACAAAGACCGACCCTTTTCCCTGGGAAAGAAAAGTGGCCAGCCCAGCTTCCTGATGTCACTTTGTAGGATTCCCTTAGGACTTTCAGGGCAGCACAGGTTTGAGGTGGGGGCAGGTTGGGTCTGGGACATATCCTCGTCCGTTCGGATATTTTGCAGGCAGCCGGCCACTCAGGGCCACAGCCCCTGGAGACAAAGACCGGCCCTTTTCCCTGGGAAAGAAAAGTGGCCAGCCCAGGTTCCTGATGTCAGTTTGTAGGGTTCCCTTAGGACTTTCAGGGCAGCACAGGTTTGAGGTGGGGGCAGGTTGGGTCTGGGACATATCCTCGTCCGTTCGGATATTTTGCAGGCAGCCGGCCACTCAGGGCCACAGGCCCTGGAGACAAAGACCGGCCCTTTTCCCTGGGAAAGAAAAGTGGCCAGCCCAGCTTCCTGATGTCAGATTGTAGGGTTCCCTTGGGACTGTCAGGGCAGCACAGGTTTGAGGTGGGGGCAGGTTGGGTCTGGGACATATCCTCGTCCGTTCGGATATTTTGCAGGCAGCCGGCCACTCAGGGCCACAGCCCCTGGAGACAAAGACCGGCCCTTTTCCCTGGGAAAGAAAAGTGGCCAGCCCAGGTTCCTGATGTCAGTTTGTAGGGTTCCCTTGGGACTGTCAGGGCAGCACAGGTTTGAGGTGGGGGCAGGTTGGGTCTGGGACATATCCTCGTCCGTTCGGATATTTTGCAGGCAGCCGGCCACTCAGGGCCACAGCCCCTGGAGACAAAGACCGGCCCTTTTCCCTGGGAAAGAAAAGTGGCCAGCCCAGCTTCCTGATGTCAGTTTTTAAGGTTCTCTTGGGACTGTCAGGGCAGCACAGGTTTGAGGTGGGGGCAGGTTGGGTCTGGGACATATCCTCGTCCGTTCGGATATTTTGCAGGCAGCCGGCCACTCAGGGCCACAGCCCCTGGAGACAAAGACCGGCCCTTTTCCCTGGGAAAGAAAAGTGGCCAGCCCAGCTTCCTGATGTCAGTTTGTAGGGTTCTCTTGGGACTGTCAGGGCAGCACAGGTTTGAGGTGGGGGCAGGTTGGGTCTGGGACATATCCTCGTCCGTTCGGATATTTTGCAGGCAGCCGGCCACTCAGGGCCACAGCCCCTGGAGACAGAGACCGGCCCTTTTCCCTGGGAAAGAAAAGTGGCCAGCCCAGGTTCCTGATGTCAGTTTTTAGGGTTCTCTTTGGACTGTCAGGGCAGCACAGGTTTGAGGTGGGGGCAGGTTGGGTCTGGGACATATCCTCGTCCGTTCGGATATTTTGCAGGCAGCCGGCCACTCAGGGCCACAGCCCCTGGAGACAAAGACCGGCCCTTTTCCCTGGGAAAGAAAAGTGGCCAGCCCAGGTTCCTGATGTCAGTTTTTAGGGTTCCCTTAGGACTTTCAGGGCAGCACAGGTTTGAGGTGGGGGCAGGTTGGGTCTGGGACATATCCTCGTCCGTTCGGATATTTTGCAGGCAGCTGGCCACTCAGGGACACTCAGGGCCACAGCCCCTGGAGACAAAGACCGGCCCTTTTCCCTGGGAAAGAAAAGTGGCCAGCCCAGCTTCCTGATGTCAGTTTGTAGGGTTCCCTTAGGACTTTCAGGGCAGCACAGGTTTGAGGTGGGGGCAGGTTGGGTCTGGGACATATCCTCGTCCGTTCGGATATTTTGCAGGCAGCCGGCCACTCAGGGCCACAGCCCCTGGAGACAAAGACTGGCCCTTTTCCCTGGGAAAGAAAAGTGGCCAGCCCAGGTTCCTGATGTCAGTTTGTAGGGTTCCCTTGGGACTGTCAGGGCAGCACAGGTTTGAGGTGGGGGCAGGTTGGGTCTGGGACATATCCTCGTCCGTTCGGATATTTTGCAGGCAGCCGGCCACTCAGGGCCACAGCCCCTGGAGACAAAGACCGGCCCTTTTCCCTGGGAAAGAAAAGTGTCCAGCCCAGGTTCCTGATGTCAGTTTGTAGGGTTCCCTTAGGACTTTCAGGGCAGCACAGGTTTGAGGTGGGGGCAGGTTGGGTCTGGGACATATCCTCGTCCGTTCGGATATTTTGCAGGCAGCCGGCCACTCAGGGCCACAGCCCCTGGAGACAAAGACTGGCCCTTTTCCCTGGGAAAGAAAAGTGGCCAGCCCAGGTTCCTGATGTCAGTTTGTAGGGTTCCCTTAGGACTTTCAGGGCAGCACAGGTTTGAGGTGGGGGCAGGTTGGGTCTGGGACATATCCTCGTCCGTTCGGATATTTTGCAGGCAGCCGGCCACTCAGGGCCACAGCCCCTGGAGACAAAGACCGGCCCTTTTCCCTGGGAAAGAAAAGTGGCCAGCCCAGGTTCCTGATGTCAGTTTGTAGGGTTCCCTTAGGACTTTCAGGGCAGCACAGGTTTGAGGTGGGGGCAGGTTGGGTCTGGGACATATCCTCGTCCGTTCGGATATTTTGCAGGCAGCCGGCCACTCAGGGCCACAGCCCCTGGAGACAAAGACCGGCCCTTTTCCCTGGGAAAGAAAAGTGGCCAGCCCAGCTTCCTGATGTCAGTTTGTAGGGTTCCCTTGGGACTGTCAGGGCAGCACAGGTTTGAGGTGGGGGCAGGTTGGGTCTGGGACATATCCTCGTCCGTTCGGATATTTTGCAGGCAGCCGGCCACTCAGGGCCACAGCCCCTGGAGACAAAGACCGGCCCTTTTCCCTGGGAAAGAAAAGTGGCCAGCCCAGGTTCCTGATGTCAGTTTGTAGGGTTCCCTTGGGACTGTCAGGGCAGCACAGGTTTGAGGTGGGGGCAGGTTGGGTCTGGGACATATCCTCGTCCGTTCGGCTATTTTGCAGGCAGCCGGCCACTCAGGGCCACAGCCCCTGGAGACAAAGACCGGCCCTTTTCCCTGGGAAAGAAAAGTGGCCAGCCCAGGTTCCTGATGTCAGTTTGTAGGGTTCCCTTAGGACTTTCAGGGCAGCACAGGTTTGAGGTGGGGGCAGGTTGGGTCTGGGACATATCCTCGTCCGTTCGGATATTTTGCAGGCAGCCGGCCACTCAGGGCCACAGCCCCTGGAGACAAAGACCGACCCTTTTCCCTGGGAAAGAAAAGTGGCCAGCCCAGCTTCCTGATGTCACTTTGTAGGATTCCCTTAGGACTTTCAGGGCAGCACAGGTTTGAGGTGGGGGCAGGTTGGGTCTGGGACATATCCTCGTCCGTTCGGATATTTTGCAGGCAGCGGGCCACTCAGGGCCACAGCCCCTGGAGACAAACACCGGCCCTTTTCCCTGGGAAAGAAAAGTGGCCAGCCCAGCTTCCTGATGTCAGTTTGTAGGGTTCCCTTGGGACTGTCAGGGCAGCACAGGTTTGAGGTGGGGGCAGGTTGGGTCTGGGACATATCCTCGTCTGTTCGGATATTTTGCAGGCAGCCGGCCACTCAGGGCCACAGCCCCTGGAGACAAACACCGGCCCTTTTCCCTGGGAAAGAAAAGTGTCCAGCCCAGGTTCCTGATGTCAGTTTTTAGGGTTCTCTTTGGACTGTCAGGGCAGCACAGGTTTGAGGTGGGGGCAGGTTGGGTCTGGGACATATCCTCGTCCGTTCGGATATTTTGCAGGCAGCCGGCCACTCAGGGCCACAGCCCCTGGAGACAAAGACCGGCCCTTTTCCCTGGGAAAGAAAAGTGGCCAGCCCAGGTTCCTGATGTCAGTTTGTAGGGTTCCCTTAGGACTTTCAGGGCAGCACAGGTTTGAGGTGGGGGCAGGTTGGGTCTGGGACATATCCTCGTCCGTTCGGATATTTTGCAGGCAGCCGGCCACTCAGGGCCACTCAGGGCCACAGCCCCTGGAGACAAAGACCGGCCCTTTTCCCTGGGAAAGAAAAGTGGCCAGCCCAGGTTCCTGATGTCAGTTTGTAGGGCTCCCTTAGGACTTTCAGGGCAGCACAGGTTTGAGGTGGGGGCAGGTTGGGTCTGGGACATATCCTCGTCCGTTCGGATATTTTGCAGGCAGCCGGCCACTCAGGGCCACTCAGGGCCACAGCCCCTGGAGACAAAGACCGGCCCTTTTCCCTGGGAAAGAAAAGTGGCCAGCCCAGGTTCCTGATGTCAGTTTGTAGGGTTCCCTTAGGACTTTCAGGGCAGCACAGGTTTGAGGTGGGGGCAGGTTGGGTCTGGGACATATCCTCGTCCGTTCGGATATTTTGCAGGCAGCCGGCCACTCAGGGCCACAGCCCCTGGAGACAAAGACCGGCCCTTTTCCCTGGGAAAGAAAAGTGGCCAGCCCAGCTTTCTGATGTCAGTTTGTAGGGTTCCCTTAGGACTTTCAGGGCAGCACAGGTTTGAGGTGGGGGCAGGTTGGGTCTGGGACATATCCTCGTCCGTTCGGATATTTTGCAGGCAGCCGGCCACTCAGGGCCACAGCCCCTGGAGACAAAGACCAGCCCTTTTCCCTGGGAAAGAAAAGTGGCCAGCCCAGGTTCCTGATGTCAGTTTGTAGGGTTCCCTTAGGACTTTCAGGGCAGCACAGGTTTGAGGTGGGGGCAGGTTGGGTCTGGGACATATCCTCGTCCGTTCGGATATTTTGCAGGCAGCCGGCCACTCAGGGCCACTCAGGGCCACAGCCCCTGGAGACAAAGACCGGCCCTTTTCCCTGGGAAAGAAAAGTGTCCAGCCCAGGTTCCTGATGTCAGTTTGTAGGGTTCCCTTAGGACTTTCAGGGCAGCACAGGTTTGAGGTGGGGGCAGGTTGGGTCTGGGACATATCCTCGTCCGTTCGGATATTTTGCAGGCAGCCGGCCACTCAGGGCCACAGCCCCTGGAGACAAAGACCGGCCCTTTTCCCTGGGAAAGAAAAGTGGCCAGCCCAGGTTCCTGATGTCAGTTTGTAGGGTTCCCTTAGGACTTTCAGGGCAGCACAGGTTTGAGGTGGGGGCAGGTTGGGTCTGGGACATATCCTCGTCCGTTCGGATATTTTGCAGGCAGCCGGCCACTCAGGGCCACAGCCCCTGGAGACAAAGACCGGCCCTTTTCCCTGGGAAAGAAAAGTGGCCAGCCCAGGTTCCTGATGTCAGTTTGTAGGGTTCCCTTAGGACTTTCAGGGCAGCACAGGTTTGAGGTGGGGGCAGGTTGGGTCTGGGACATATCCTCGTCCGTTCGGATATTTTGCAGGCAGCCGGCCACTCAGGGCCACAGCCCCTGGAGACAAAGACCGGCCCTTTTCCCTGGGAAAGAAAAGTGGCCAGCCCAGCTTCCTGATGTCAGTTTGTAGGGTTCCCTTGGGACTGTCAGGGCAGCACAGGTTTGAGGTGGGGGCAGGTTGGGTCTGGGACATATCCTCGTCCGTTCGGATATTTTGCAGGCAGCCGGCCACTCAGGGCCACAGCCCCTGGAGACAAAGACCGGCCCTTTTCCCTGGGAAAGAAAAGTGGCCAGCCCAGGTTCCTGATGTCAGTTTGTAGGGTTCCCTTGGGACTGTCAGGGCAGCACAGGTTTGAGGTGGGGGCAGGTTGGGTCTGGGACATATCCTCGTCTGTTCGGATATTTTGCAGGCAGCCGGCCGCTCAGGGCCACAGCCCCTGGAGACAAACACCGGCCCTTTTCCCTAGGAAAGAAAAGTGTCCAGCCCAGGTTCCTGATGTCAGTTTTTAGGGTTCTCTTTGGACTGTCAGGGCAGCACAGGTTTGAGGTGGGGGCAGGTTGGGTCTGGGACATATCCTCGTCCGTTCGGATATTTTGCAGGCAGCCGGCCACTCAGGGCCACAGCCCCTGGAGACAAAGACCGCCCTTTTCCCTGGGAAAGAAAAGTAGCCAGCCCAGGTTCCTGATGTCAGTTTGTAGGGTTCCCTTAGGACTTTCAGGGCAGCACAGGTTTGAGGTGGGGGCAGGTTGGGTCTGGGACATATCCTCGTCCGTTCGGATATTTTGCAGGCAGCCGGCCACTCAGGGCCACTCAGGGCCACAGCCCCTGGAGACAAAGACCGGCCCTTTTCCCTGGGAAAGAAAAGTGGCCAGCCCAGGTTCCTGATGTCAGTTTGTAGGGCTCCCTTAGGACTTTCAGGGCAGCACAGGTTTGAGGTGGGGGCAGGTTGGGTCTGGGACATATCCTCGTCCGTTCGGATATTTTGCAGGCAGCTGGCCACTCAGGGCCACTCAGGGCCACAGCCCCTGGAGACAAAGACCGGCCCTTTTCCCTGGGAAAGAAAAGTGTCCAGCCCAGGTTCCTGATGTCAGTTTGTAGGGTTCCCTTAGGACTTTCAGGGCAGCACAGGTTTGAGGTGGGGGCAGGTTGGGTCTGGGACATATCCTCGTCCGTTCGGATATTTTGCAGGCAGCCGGCCACTCAGGGCCACAGCCCCTGGAGACAAAGACCGGCCCTTTTCCCTGGGAAAGAAAAGTGGCCAGCCCAGCTTCCTGATGTCAGTTTGTAGGGTTCCCTTAGGACTTTCAGGGCAGCACAGGTTTGAGGTGGGGGCAGGTTGGGTCTGGGACATATCCTCGTCCGTTCGGATATTTTGCAGGCAGCCGGCCACTCAGGGCCACAGCCCCTGGAGACAAAGACCGGCCCTTTTCCCTGGGAAAGAAAAGTGGCCAGCCCAGGTTCCTGATGTCAGTTTGTAGGGTTCCCTTGGGACTGTCAGGGCAGCACAGGTTTGAGGTGGGGGCAGGTTGGGTCTGGGACATATCCTCGTCCGTTCGGATATTTTGCAGGCAGCCGGCCACTCAGGCCCACAGCCCCTGGAGACAAGGACCGGCCCTTTTCCCTGGGAAAGAAAAGTGGCCAGCCCAGGTTCCTGATGTCAGTTTTTAGGGTTCTCTTTGGACTGTCAGTGCAGCACAGGTTTGAGGTGGGGGCAGGTTGGGTCTGGGACGTATCCTCGTCCGTTCGGATATTTTGCAGGCAGCCGGCCACTCAGGGCCACAGCCCCTGGAGACAAAGACCGGCCCTTTTCCCTGGGAAAGAAAAGTGGCCAGCCCAGGTTCCTGATGTCAGTTTTTAGGGTTCCCTTAGGACTTTCAGGGCAGCACAGGTTTGAGGTGGGGGCAGGTTGGGTCTGGGACATATCCTCGTCCGTTCGGATATTTTGCAGGCAGCTGGCCACTCAGGGCCACTCAGGGCCACAGCCCCTGGAGACAAAGACCGGCCCTTTTCCCTGGGAAAGAAAAGTGGCCAGCCCAGCTTCCTGATGTCAGTTTGTAGGGTTTCCTTGGGACTGTCAGGGCAGCACAGGTTTGAGGTGGGGGCAGGTTGGGTCTGGGACATATCCTCGTCCGTTCGGATATTTTGCAGGCAGCCGGCCACTCAGGGCCACAGCCCCTGGAGACAAAGACCGGCCCTTTTCCCTGGGAAAGAAAAGTGGCCAGCCCAGGTTCCTGATGTCAGTTTGTAGGGTTCCCTTAGGACTTTCAGGGCAGCACAGGTTTGAGGTGGGGGCAGGTTGGGTCTGGGACATATCCTCGTCCGTTCGGATATTTTGCAGGCAGCCGGCCACTCAGGGCCACAGCCCCTGGAGACAAAGACCGGCCCTTTTCCCTGGGAAAGAAAAGTGGCCAGCCCAGGTTCCTGATGTCAGTTTGTAGGGTTCCCTTAGGACTTTCAGGGCAGCACAGGTTTGAGGTGGGGGCAGGTTGGGTCTGGGACATATCCTCGTCCGTTCGGATATTTTGCAGGCAGCCGGCCACTCAGGGCCACAGCCCCTGGAGACAAAGACCGGCCCTTTTCCCTGGGAAAGAAAAGTGGCCAGCCCAGGTTCCTGATGTCAGTTTGTAGGGTTCCCTTAGGACTTTCAGGGCAGCACAGGTTTGAGGTGGGGGCAGGTTGGGTCTGGGACATATCCTCGTCCGTTCGGATATTTTGCAGGCAGCCGGCCACTCAGGGCCACAGCCCCTGGAGACAAAGACCGGCCCTTTTCCCTGGGAAAGAAAAGTGGCCAGCCCAGCTTCCTGATGTCAGTTTGTAGGGTTCCCTTAGGACTGTCAGGGCAGCACAGGTTTGAGGTGGGGGCAGGTTGGGTCTGGGACATATCCTCGTCCGTTCGGATATTTTGCAGGCAGCCGGCCACTCAGGGCCACAGCCCCTGGAGACAAAGACCGGCCCTTTTCCCTGGGAAAGAAAAGTGGCCAGCCCAGGTTCCTGATGTCAGTTTGTAGGGTTCCCTTAGGACTTTCAGGGCAGCACAGGTTTGAGGTGGGGGCAGGTTGGGTCTGGGACATATCCTCGTCCGTTCGGATATTTTGCAGGCAGCCGGCCACTCAGGGCCACAGCCCCTGGAGACAAAGACCGGCCCTTTTCCCTGGGAAAGAAAAGTGGCCAGCCCAGGTTCCTGATGTCAGTTTGTAGGGTTCCCTTAGGACTTTCAGGGCAGCACAGGTTTGAGGTGGGGGCAGGTTTGGTCTGGGACATATCCTCGTCCGTTCGGATATTTTGCAGGCAGCCGGCCACTCAGGGCCACAGCCCCTGGAGACAAAGACCGGCCCTTTTCCCTGGGAAAGAAAAGTGTCCAGCCCAGGTTCCTGATGTCAGTTTTTAGGGTTCCCTTGGGACTGTCAGGGCAGCACAGGTTTGAGGTGGGGGCAGGTTGGGTCTGGGACATATCCTCGTCCGTTCGGATATTTTGCAGGCAGCCGGCCACTCAGGGCCACAGCCCCTGGAGACAAAGACCGGCCCTTTTCCCTGGGAAAGAAAAGTGGCCAGCCCAGCTTCCTGATGTCAGTTTGTAGGGTTCCCTTAGGACTTTCAGGGCAGCACAGGTTTGAGGTGGGGGCAGGTTGGGTCTGGGACATATCCTCGTCCGTTCGGATATTTTGCAGGCAGCCGGCCACTCAGGGCCACAGCCCCTGGAGACAAAGACCGGCCCTTTTCCCTGGGAAAGAAAAGTGGCCAGCCCAGGTTCCTGATGTCAGTTTGTAGGGTTCCCTTAGGACTTTCAGGGCAGCACAGGTTTGAGGTGGGGGCAGGTTGGGTCTGGGACATATCCTCGTCCGTTCGGATATTTTGCAGGCAGCCGGCCACTCAGGGCCACTCAGGGCCACAGCCCCTGGAGACAAAGACCGGCCTTTTTCCCTGGGAAAGAAAAGTGGCCAGCCCAGGTTCCTGATGTCAGTTTGTAGGGTTCCCTTAGGACTTTCAGGGCAGCACAGGTTTGAGGTGGGGGCAGGTTGGGTCTGGGACATATCCTCGTCCGTTCGGCTATTTTGCAGGCAGCCGGCCACTCAGGGCCACAGCCCCTGGAGACAAAGACCGGCCCTTTTCCCTGGGAAAGAAAAGTAGCCAGCCCAGGTTCCTGATGTCAGTTTGTAGGGTTCCCTTAGGACTTTCAGGGCAGCACAGGTTTGAGGTGGGGGCAGGTTGGGTCTGGGACATATCCTCGTCCGTTCGGATATTTTGCAGGCAGCCGGCCACTCAGGGCCACTCAGGGCCACAGCCCCTGGAGACAAAGACCGGCCCTTTTCCCTGGGAAAGAAAAGTGGCCAGCCCAGGTTCCTGATGTCAGTTTGTAGGGTTCCCTTAGGACTTTCAGGGCAGCACAGGTTTGAGGTGGGGGCAGGTTGGGTCTGGGACATATCCTCGTCCGTTCGGATATTTTGCAGGCAGCTGGCCACTCAGGGCCACTCAGGGCCACAGCCCCTGGAGACAAAGACCGGCCCTTTTCCCTGGGAAAGAAAAGTGGCCAGCCCAGCTTCCTGATGTCAGTTTGTAGGGGTTCCCTTAGGACTTTCAGGGCAGCACAGGTTTGAGGTGGGGGCAGGTTGGGTCTGGGACATATCCTCGTCCGTTCGGATATTTTGCAGGCAGCTGGCCACTCAGGGCCACTCAGGGCCACAGCCCCTGGAGACAAAGACCGGCCCTTTTCCCTGGGAAAGAAAAGTGTCCAGTCCAGCTTCCTGATGTCAGTTTGTAGGGTTCCTTAGGACTTTCAGGGCAGCACAGGTTTGAGGTGGGGGCAGGTTGGGTCTGGGACATATCCTCGTCCGTTCGGATATTTTGCAGGCAGCTGGCCACTCAGGGCCACTCAGGGCCACAGCCCCTGGAGACAAAGACCGGCCCTTTTCCCTGGAAAGAAAAGTGGCCAGCCCAGGTTCCTGATGTCAGTTTGTAGGGTTCCCTTAGGACTTTCAGGGCAGCACAGGTTTGAGGTGGGGGCAGGTTGGGTCTGGGACATATCCTCGTCCGTTCGGATATTTTGCAGGCAGCCGGCCACTCAGGGCCACAGCCCCTGGAGACAAAGACCGGCCCTTTTCCCTGGGAAAGAAAAGTGGCCAGCCCAGGTTCCTGATGTCAGTTTGTAGGGTTCCCTTGGGACTGTCAGGGCAGCACAGGTTTGAGGTGGGGGCAGGTTGGGTCTGGGACATATCCTCGTCCGTTCGGCTATTTTGCAGGCAGCCGGCCACTCAGGGCCACTCAGGGCCACAGCCCCTGGAGACAAAGACCGGCCCTTTTCCCTGGGAAAGAAAAGTGGCCAGCCCAGGTTCCTGATGTCAGTTTGTAGGGTTCCCTTAGGACTTTCAGGGCAGCACAGGTTTGAGGTGGGGGCAGGTTGGGTCTGGGACATATCCTCGTCCGTTCGGATATTTTGCAGGCAGCCGGCCACTCAGGGCCACAGCCCCTGGAGACAAAGACCGGCCCTTTTCCCTGGGAAAGAAAAGTGGCCAGCCCAGGTTCCTGATGTCAGTTTGTAGGGTTCCCTTAGGACTTTCAGGGCAGCACAGGTTTGAGGTGGGGGCAGGTTGGGTCTGGGACATATCCTCGTCCGTTCGGATATTTTGCAGGCAGCCGGCCACTCAGGGCCACAGCCCCTGGAGACAAAGACCGGCCCTTTTCCCTGGGAAAGAAAAGTGTCCAGCCCAGGTTCCTGATGTCAGTTTGTAGGGTTCCCTTAGGACTTTCAGGGCAGCACAGGTTTGAGGTGGGGGCAGGTTGGGTCTGGGACATATCCTCGTCCGTTCGGATATTTTGCAGGCAGCCAGCCACTCAGGGCCTCAGCCCCTGGAGACAAAGACCGGCCCTTTTCCCTGGGAAAGAAAAGTGGCCAGCCCAGGTTCCTGATGTCAGTTTGTAGGGTTCCCTTGGGACTGTCAGGGCAGCACAGGTTTGAGGTGGGGGCAGGTTGGGTCTGGGACATATCCTCGTCCGTTCGGATATTTTGCAGGCAGCCGGCCACTCAGGGCCACAGCCCCTGGAGACAAAGACCGGCCCTTTTCCCTGGGAAAGAAAAGTGGCCAGCCCAGGTTCCTGATGTCAGTTTGTAGGGTTCCCTTAGGACTTTCAGGGCAGCACAGGTTTGAGGTGGGGGCAGGTTGGGTCTGGGACATATCCTCGTCCGTTCGGATATTTTGCAGGCAGCCGGCCACTCAGGGCCACAGCCCCTGGAGACAAAGACCGGCCCTTTTCCCTGGGAAAGAAAAGTGGCCAGCCCAGGTTCCTGATGTCAGTTTGTAGGGTTCCCTTAGGACTTTCAGGGCAGCACAGGTTTGAGGTGGGGGCAGGTTGGGTCTGGGACATATCCTCGTCCGTTCGGATATTTTGCAGGCAGCCGGCCACTCAGGGCCACAGCCCCTGGAGACAAAGACCGGCCCTTTTCCCTGGGAAAGAAAAGTGTCCAGCCAGCTTCCTGATGTCAGTTTTTAAGGTTCCCTTAGGACTTTCAGGGCAGCACAGGTTTGAGGTGGGGGCAGGTTGGGTCTGGGACATATCCTCGTCCGTTCGGATATTTTGCAGGCAGCTGGCCCACTCAGGGCCACTCAGGGCCACAGCCCCTGGAGACAAAGACCGGCCCTTTTCCCTGGGAAAGAAAAGTGGCCAGCCCAGGTTCCTGATGTCAGTTTGTAGGGTTCCCTTAGGACTTTCAGGGCAGCACAGGTTTGAGGTGGGGGCAGGTTGGGTCTGGGACATATCCTCGTCCGTTCGGATATTTTGCAGGCAGCCGGCCACTCAGGCCCACAGCCCCTGGAGACAGAGACCGGCCCTTTTCCCTGGGAAAGAAAAGTGGCCAGCCCAGGTTCCTGATGTCAGTTTTTAGGGTTCTCTTTGGACTGTCAGTGCAGCACAGGTTTGAGGTGGGGGCAGGTTGGGTCTGGGACATATCCTCGTCCGTTCGGATATTTTGCAGGCAGCCGGCCACTCAGGGCCACAGCCCCTGGAGACAAAGACCGGCCCTTTTCCCTGGGAAAGAAAAGTGGCCAGCCCAGGTTCCTGATGTCAGTTTGTAGGGTTCCCTTAGGACTTTCAGGGCAGCACAGGTTTGAGGTGGGGGCAGGTTGGGTCTGGGACATATCCTCGTCCGTTCGGATATTTTGCAGGCAGCCGGCCACTCAGGGCCACAGCCCCTGGAGACAAAGACCGGCCCTTTTCCCTGGGAAAGAAAAGTGGCCAGCCCAGGTTCCTGATGTCAGTTTGTAGGGTTCCCTTAGGACTTTCAGGGCAGCACAGGTTTGAGGTGGGGGCAGGTTGGGTCTGGGACATATCCTCGTCCGTTCGGATATTTTGCAGGCAGCTGGCCACTCAGGGCCACTCAGGGCCACAGCCCCTGGAGACAAAGACCGCCCTTTTCCCTGGGAAAGAAAAGTGGCCAGCCCAGCTTCCTGATGTCAGTTTGTAGGGTTTCCTTGGGACTGTCAGGGCAGCACAGGTTTGAGGTGGGGGCAGGTTGGGTCTGGGACATATCCTCGTCCGTTCGGATATTTTGCAGGCAGCCGGCCACTCAGGGCCACAGCCCCTGGAGACAAAGACCGGCCCTTTTCCCTGGGAAAGAAAAGTGGCCAGCCCAGGTTCCTGATGTCAGTTTGTAGGGTTCCCTTAGGACTTTCAGGGCAGCACAGGTTTGAGGTGGGGGCAGGTTGGGTCTGGGACATATCCTCGTCCGTTCGGATATTTTGCAGGCAGCCGGCCACTCAGGGCCACAGCCCCTGGAGACAAAGACCGGCCCTTTTCCTGGGAAAGAAAAGTGGCCAGCCCAGGTTCCTGATGTCAGTTTGTAGGGTTCCCTTAGGACTTTCAGGGCAGCACAGGTTTGAGGGTGGGGGCAGGTTGGGTCTGGGACATATCCTCGTCCGTTCGGATATTTTGCAGGCAGCCGGCCACTCAGGGCCACAGCCCCTGGAGACAAAGACCGGCCCTTTTCCCTGGGAAAGAAAAGTGGCCAGCCCAGGTTCCTGATGTCAGTTTGTAGGGTTCCCTTGGGACTGTCAGGGCAGCACAGGTTTGAGGTGGGGGCAGGTTGGGTCTGGGACATATCCTCGTCCGTTCGGATATTTTGCAGGCAGCCGGCCACTCAGGGCCACAGCCCCTGGAGACAAAGACCGGCCCTTTTCCCTGGGAAAGAAAAGTGGCCAGCCCAGCTTCCTGATGTCAGTTTGTAGGGTTCCCTTGGGACTGTCAGGGCAGCACAGGTTTGAGGTGGGGCAGGTTGGGTCTGGGACATATCCTCGTCCGTTCGACTATTTTGCAGGCAGCCGGCCACTCAGGGCCACAGGCCCTGGAGACAAAGACCGGCCCTTTTCCCTGGGAAAGAAAAGTGGCCAGCCCAGGTTCCTGATGTCAGTTTGTAGGGTTCCCTTAGGACTGTCAGGGCAGCACAGGTTTGAGGTGGGGGCAGGTTGGGTCTGGGACATATCCTCGTCCGTTCGGATATTTTGCAGGCAGCCGGCCACTCAGGGCCACAGCCCCTGGAGACAAAGACCGGCCCTTTTCCCTGGGAAAGAAAAGTGGCCAGCCCAGGTTCCTGATGTCAGTTTGTAGGGTTCCCTTAGGACTTTCAGGGCAGCACAGGTTTGAGGTGGGGGCAGGTTGGGTCTGGGACATATCCTCGTCCGTTCGGATATTTTGCAGGCAGCCGGCCACTCAGGGCCACAGCCCCTGGAGACAAAGACCGGCCCTTTTCCCTGGGAAAGAAAAGTGGCCAGCCCAGGTTCCTGATGTCAGTTTGTAGGGTTCCCTTAGGACTTTCAGGGCAGCACAGGTTTGAGGTGGGGGCAGGTTGGGTCTGGGACATATCCTCGTCCGTTCGGATATTTTGCAGGCAGCCGGCCACTCAGGGCCACAGCCCCTGGAGACAAACACCGGCCCTTTTCCCTGGGAAAGAAAAGTGTCCAGCCCAGGTTCCTGATGTCAGTTTTTAGGGTTCTCTTTGGACTGTCAGGGCAGCACAGGTTTGAGGTGGGGGCAGGTTGGGTCTGGGACATATCCTCGTCCGTTCGGATATTTTGCAGGCAGCCGGCCACTCAGGGCCACAGCCCCTGGAGACAAAGACCGGCCCTTTTCCCTGGGAAAGAAAAGTGGCCAGCCCAGCTTCCTGATGTCAGTTTGTAGGGTTCCCTTAGGACTTTCAGGGCAGCACAGGTTTGAGGTGGGGGCAGGTTGGGTCTGGGACATATCCTCGTCCGTTCGGATATTTTGCAGGCAGCCGGCCACTCAGGGCCACAGCCCCTGGAGACAAAGACCGGCCCTTTTCCCTGGGAAAGAAAAGTGGCCAGCCCAGGTTCCTGATGTCAGTTTGTAGGGTTCCCTTAGGACTTTCAGGGCAGCACAGGTTTGAGGTGGGGGGCAGGTTGGGTCTGGGACATATCCTCGTCCGTTCGGATATTTTGCAGGCAGCCGGCCACTCAGGGCCACTCAGGGCCACAGCCCCTGGAGACAAAGACCGGCCCTTTTCCCTGGGAAAGAAAAGTGGCCAGCCCAGGTTCCTGATGTCAGTTTGTAGGGTTCCCTTAGGACTTTCAGGGCAGCACAGGTTTGAGGTGGGGGCAGGTTGGGTCTGGGACATATCCTCGTCCGTTCGGATATTTTGCAGGCAGCCGGCCACTCAGGGCCACAGCCCCTGGAGACAAAGACCGGCCCTTTTCCCTGGGAAAGAAAAGTGGCCAGCCCAGGTTCCTGATGTCAGTTTGTAGGGTTCCCTTAGGACTTTCAGGGCAGCACAGGTTTGAGGTGGGGGCAGGTTGGGTCTGGGACATATCCTCGTCCGTTCGGATATTTTGCAGGCAGCCGGCCACTCAGGGCCACTCAGGGCCACAGCCCCTGGAGACAAAGACCGGCCCTTTTCCCTGGGAAAGAAAAGTGGCCAGCCCAGCTTCCTGATGTCAGTTTGTAGGGTTCCCTTAGGACTTTCAGGGCAGCACAGGTTTGAGGTGGGGGCAGGTTGGGTCTGGGACATATCCTCGTCCGTTCGGATATTTTGCAGGCAGCTGGCCACTCAGGGCCACTCAGGGCCACAGCCCCTGGAGACAAAGACCGGCCCTTTTCCCTGGGAAAGAAAAGTGGCCAGCCCAGGTTCCTGATGTCAGTTTGTAGGGTTCCCTTAGGACTTTCAGGGCAGCACAGGTTTGAGGTGGGGGCAGGTTGGGTCTGGGACATATCCTCGTCCGTTCGGATATTTTGCAGGCAGCTGGCCACTCAGGGCCACTCAGGGCACAGCCCCTGGAGACAAAGACCGGCCCTTTTCCCTGGGAAAGAAAGTGTCCAGTTCCAGGTTCCTGATGTCAGTTTGTAGGGTTCCCTTAGGACTTTCAGGGCAGCACAGGTTTGAGGTGGGGGCAGGTTGGGTCTGGGACATAACCTCGTCCGTTCGGATATTTTGCAGGCAGCTGGCCACTCAGGGCCACTCAGGGCCACAGCCCCTGGAGACAAAGACCCGGCCCTTTTCCCTGGGAAAGAAAAGTGGCCAGCCCAGGTTCCTGATTGTCAGTTTGTAGGGTTCCCTTAGGACTTTCAGGGCAGCACAGGTTTGAGGTGGGGCAGGTTGGGTCTGGGACATATCCTCGTCCGTTCGGATATTTTGCAGGCAGCCGGCCACTCAGGGCCACAGCCCCTGAGACAAAGACCGGCCCTTTTCCCTGGGAAAGAAAGTGGCCAGCCCAGGTTCCTGATGTCAGTTTGTAGGGTTCCCTTAGGACTTTCAGGGCAGCACAGGTTTGAGGTGGGGGCAGGTTGGGTCTGGGACATATCCTCGTCCGTTCAGATATTTTGCAGGCAGCCGGCCACTCAGGCCACTCAGCCGGCCACAGCCCCCTGGAGACAAAGACCGGCCCTTTTCCCTGGGAAAGAAAAGTGGCCAGCCCAGTTCCTGATGTCAGTTTGTAGGGTTCCCTTAGGACTTTCAGGCAGCACAGGTTTGAGGTGGGGGCAGGTTGGGTCTGGGGACATATCCTCGTCCGTTCGGATATTTTGCAGGCCAGCCGGCCACTCAGGGCCACAGCCCCTGGAGACAAGGACCGGCCCTTTTCCCTGGGAAAGAAAAGTGGCCAGCCCAGCTTCCTGATGTCAGTTTGTAGGGTTCCCTTAGGACTTTCAGGGCAGCACAGGTTTGAGGTGGGGGCAGGGTTGGGTCTGGGACATATCCTCGTCCGTTCGGATATTTTGCAGGCAGCCGGCCACTCAGGGCCACAGCCCCTGGAGACAAAGACCGGCCCTTTTCCCTGGGAAAGAAAAGTGGCCAGCCCAGCTTCCTGATGTCAGTTTTTAAGGTTCCCTTAGGACTGTCAGGGCAGCACAGGTTGAGGTGGGGGCAGGTTGGGTCTGGGACATATCCTCGTCCGTTCGGATATTTTGCAGGCAGCCGGCCACTCAGGGCCTCAGCCCCTGGAGACAAAGACCGGCCCTTTTCCCCTGGGAAAGAAAAGTGGCCAGCCCAGGTTCCTGATGTCAGTTTGTAGGGTTCCCTTGGGACTGTCAGGGCAAGCACAGGTTTGAGGTGGGGGGCAGGTTGGGTCTGGGACATATCCTCGTCCGTTCGGATATTTGCAGGCAGCCGGCACTCAGGGCCACAGCCCCCTGGAGACAAAGACCGGCCCTTTTCCCTGGGAAAGAAAAGTGGCCAGCCCAGCTTCCTGATGTCAGTTTGTAGGGTTCCCTTAGGACTTTCAGGGCAGCACAGGTTTGAGGTGGGGGCAGGTTGGGTCTGGACATATCCTCGTCCGTTCGGATATTTTGCAGGCAGCCGGCCACTCAGGGCCACAGCCCCTGGAGACAAAGACCGGCCCTTTTCCCTGGGAAAGAAAAGTGGCCAGCCCAGGTTCCTGATGTCAGTTTGTAGGGTTCCCTTAGGACTTTCAGGGCAGCACAGGTTGAGGTGGGGGCAGGTTGGGTCTGGGACATATCCTCGTCCGTTCGGATATTTGCAGGCAGCCGGCCACTCAGGGCCACAGCCCCTGGAGACAAAGACCGGCCCTTTTCCCTGGGAAAGAAAAGTGGCCAGCCCAGCTTCCTGATGTCAGTTTTTAAGGTTCCCTTAGGACTTTCAGGGCAGCACAGGTTTGAGGTGGGGGCAGGTTGGGTCTGGGACATATCCTCGTCCGTTCGGATATTTTGCAGGCAGCCGGCCACTCAGGGCCACTCAGGGCCACAGCCCCTGGAGACAAAGACCGGCCCTTTTCCCTGGGAAGAAAAGTGTCCAGCCCAGCTTCCTGATGTCAGTTTGTAGGGTTCCCCTTAGGACTTTCAGGGCAGCACAGGTTTGAGGTGGGGGCAGGTTTGGGTCTGGGACATATCCTCGTCCGTTCGGATATTTTGCAGGCAGCTGGCCACTCAGGGCCATCAGGGCCACAGCCCCTGGAGACAAAGACCGGCCCTTTTCCCTGGGAAAGAAAAGTGGCCAGCCCAGGTTCCTGATGTCAGTTTGTAGGGTTCCCTTAGGACTTTCAGGGCAGCACAGGTTTGAGGTGGGGGCAGGTTGGGTCTGGGACATATCCTCGTCCGTTCGGATATTTTGCAGGCAGCTGGCCACTCAGGGCCACTCAGGGCCACAGACCCTGGAGACAAAGACCGGCCCTTTTCCCTGGGAAAGAAAAGTGTCCAGTCCAGGTTCCTGATGTCAGTTTGTAGGGTTCCCTTAGGACTTTCAGGGCAGCCACAGGTTTGAGGTGGGGGCAGGTTGGGTCTGGGACATATCCTCGTCCGTTCGGATATTTTGCAGGCAGCTGGCCACTCAGGGCCACTCAGGGCCACAGCCCCTGGAGACAAAGACCGGCCCTTTTCCCTGGGAAAGAAAAGTGGCCAGCCCAGGTTCCTGATGTCAGTTTGTAGGGTTCCCTTAGGACTTTCAGGGCAGCACAGGTTGAGGTGGGGGCAGGTTGGGTCTGGGACATATCCTCGTCCGTTCGGATATTTTGCAGGCAGCCGGCCACTCAGGGCCACAGCCCCTGGAGACAAAGACCGGCCCTTTTCCCTGGGAAAGAAAAGTGGCCAGCCCAGGTTCCTGATGTCAGTTTGTAGGGTTCCCTTGGGACTGTCAGGGCAGCACAGGTTTGAGGTGGGGGCAGGTGGGGTCTGGGACATATCCTCGTCCGTTCAGATATTTTGCAGGCAGCCGGCCACTCAGGGCCACTCAGCCGGCCACAGCCCCTGGAGACAAAGACCGGCCCTTTTCCTGGGAATGAAAAGTGGCCAGCCCAGGTTCCTGATGTCAGTTTGTAGGGTTCCCTTAGGACTTTCAGGGCAGCACAGGTTTGAGGTGGGGGCAGGTTGGGTCTGGGACATATCCTCGTCTGTTCGGATATTTTGCAGGCAGCCGGCCACTCAGGGCCACAGCCCCTGGAGACAAAGACCGGCCCTTTTCCCTGGGAAAGAAAAGTGGCCAGCCCAGGTTCCTGATGTCAGTTTGTAGGGTTCCCTTAGGACTTTCAGGGCAGCACAGGTTGAGGTGGGGCAGGTTGGGTCTGGGACATATCCTCGTCCGTTCGGATATTTTGCAGGCAGCCGGCCACTCAGGGCCACAGCCCATGGAGACAAAGACCGGCCCTTTTCCCTGGGAAAGAAAGTTGGCCAGCCCAGCTTCCTGATGTCAGTTTGTAGGGTTCCCTTAGGACTGTCAGGCAGCACAGGTTTGAGGTGGGGGGCAGGTTGGGTCTGGGACATATCCTCGTCCGTTCGGATATTTTGCAGGCAGCCGCAAGCTCAGGGCCTCAGCCCCCTGGAGACAAAGACCGGCCCCCTTTTCCTGGGAAAGAAAAGTGGCCAGCCCAGGTTTCCTGATGTCAGTTTGTAGGGTTCCCTTGGGACTGTCAGGGCAAGCACAGGTTTGAGGTGGGGGCAGGTTGGGTCTGGGACATATCCTCGTCCGTTCGGATATTTTGCAGGCAGCCGGCCACTCAGGGGCCACAGCCCCTGGAGACAAAGACCGGCCCTTTTCCCTGGGAAAGAAAAGTGGCCAGCCCAGCTTCCTGATGTCAGTTTGTAGGGTTCCCTTAGACTTTCAGGGCAGCACAGGTTGAGGTGGGGGCAGGTTGGGTCTGGGACATATCCTCGTCCGTTCGGATATTTTGCAGGCAGCCGGCCACTCAGGGCCACAGCCCCTGGAGACAAAGACCGGCCCTTTTCCCTGGAAAGAAAAGTGGCCAGCCCCAGGTTCCTGATGTCAGTTTGTAGGGTTCCCTTAGGACTTTCAGGGCAGCACAGGTTTGAGGTGGGGGCAGGTTGGGTCTGGGACATATCCTCGTCCGTTCAGATATTTTGCAGGCAGCCGGCCACTCAGGGCCACAGCCCCTGGAGACAAAGACCGGCCCTTTTCCCTGGGAAAGAAAAGTGGCCAGCCCAGGTTCCTGATGTCAGTTTGTAGGGTTCCCTTGGGACTGTCCAGGGCAGCACAGGTTTGAGGTGGGGGCAGGTTGGGTCTGGACATATCCTCGTCCGTTCGGATATTTTGCAGGCAGCCGGCCACTCAGGGCCACAGCCCCTGGAGACAAAGACCGGCCCTTTTCCCTGGAAAGAAAAGTGGCCAGCCCAGGTTCCTGATGTCAGTTTGTAGGGGTTCCCTTAGGACTTTCAGGGCAGCACAGGTTTGAGGTGGGGGCAGGTTGGGTCTGGGACATATCCTCGTCCGTTCGGATATTTTGCAGGCAGCCGGCCACTCAGGGCCACAGCCCCTGGAGACAAAGACCGGCCCTTTTCCCTGGGAAAGAAAAGTGGCCAGCCCAGCTTCCTGATGTCAGTTTGTAGGGTTCCCTTAGGACTTTCAGGGCAGCACAGGTTTGAGGTGGGGGCAGGTTGGGTCTGGGACATATCCTCGTCCGTTCGGATATTTTGCAGGCAGCCGGCCACTCAGGGCCACTCAGCCGGCCACAGCCCCTGGAGACAAAGACCGGCCCTTTTCCCTGGGAAAGAAAAGTGGCCAGCCCAGCTTCCTGATGTCAGTTTGTAGGGTTCCCTTGGGACTTTCAGGGCAGCACAGGTTTGAGGTGGGGGCAGGTTGGGTCTGGGACATATCCTCGTCCGTTCAGATATTTTGCAGGCAGCCGGCCACTCAGGGCCACAGCCCCTGGAGACAAAGACCGGCCCTTTCCCTGGGAAAGAAAAGTGGCCAGCCAGGTTCCTGATGTCAGTTTGTAGGGTTCCCTTGGGACTGTCAGGGCAGCACAGGTTTGAGGTGGGGGCAGGTTGGGTCTGGGACATATCCTCGTCCGTTCGGATATTTTGCAGGCAGCCGGCCCACTCAGGGCCACAGCCCCTGGAGACAAAGACCGGCCCTTTTCCCTGGGAAAGAAAAGTGGCCCAGCCCAGGTTCCTGATGTCAGTTTGTAGGGTTCCCTTAGGACTTTCAGGGCAGCACAGGTTTGAGGTGGGGGCAGGTTGGGTCTGGGGACATATCCTCGTCCGTTCGGATATTTTGCAGGCAGCCGGCCACTCAGGGCCCACAGCCCCTGGAGACAAAGACCGGCCCTTTTCCCTGGAAAGAAAAGTGGCCAGCCCAGCTTCCTGATGTCAGTTTGTAGGGTTCCCTTAGGACTTTCAGGGCAGCACAGGTTTGAGGTGGGGGCAGGTTGGGTCTGGGACATATCCTCGTCCGTTCGGATATTTTGCAGGCAGCCGCCACTCAGGGCCACTCAGCCGGCCACAGCCCCTGAGACAAAGACCGGGCCCTTTTCCCTGGGAAAGAAAAGTGGCCAGCCCAGCTTCCTGATGTCAGTTTGTAGGGTTCCCTTGGGACTTTCAGGGCAGCACAGGTTTGAGGTGGGGGCAGGTTGGGTCTGGGACATATCCTCGTCCGTTCGGATATTTTGCAGGCAGCCGGCCACTCAGGGCCACAGCCCCTGGAGACAAAGACCGGCCCTTTTCCCTGGGAAAGAAAAGTGGCCAGCCCAGGTTCCTGATGTCAGTTTGTAGGGGTTCCCCTTAGGACTTTCAGGGCAGCACAGGTTTGAGGTGGGGGCAGGTTGGGTCTGGGACATATCCTCGTCCGTTCGGATATTTTGCAGGCAGCCGGCCACTCAGGGCCACTCAGGCCACAGCCCCTGGAGACAAACACCGGCCCTTTTCCCTGGGAAAGAAAAGTGGCCAGCCCAGGTTCCTGATGTCAGTTTGTAGGGTTCCCTTAGGACTTTCAGGGCAGCACAGGGTTTGAGGTGGGGGCAGGTTGGGTCTGGGACATATCCTCGTCCGTTCGGCTATTTTGCAGGCAGCCGGCCACTCAGGGCCACAGCCCCTGGAGACAAAGACCGGCCCTTTTCCCTGGGAAAGAAAAGTAGCCAGCCCAGGTTCCTGATGTCAGTTTGTAGGGTTCCCTTAGGACTGTCAGGGCAGCACAGGTTTGAGTGGGGGCAGTTGGGTCTGGGACATATCCTCATCCGTTCGGATATTTTGCAGGCAGCCGGCCACTCAGGGCCACTCAGGGCCACAGCCCCTGGAGACAAAGACCGGCCCTTTTCCCTGGGAAAGAAAAGTGGCCAGCCCAGGTTCCTGATGTCAGTTTTGTAGGGTTCCCTTAGGGACTTTCAGGGCAGCACAGGTTTTGAGGTGGGGGCAGGTTGGGTCTGGGACATATCCTCGTCCGTTCGGATATTTTGCAGGCAGCCGGCCACTCAGGGCCACAGCACCCTGGAGACAAAGACCGGCCCTTTTCCCTGGGAAAGAAAAGTGGCCAGCCCAGGTTCCTGATGTCAGTTGTAGGGTTCCCTTAGGACTGTCAGGGCAGCACAGGTTTGAGGTGGGGCAGGTTGGGGTCTGGGACATATCCTCGTCCGTTCAGATATTTTGCAGGCAGCCGGCCACTCAGGGCCACTCAGCCGGCCACAGCCCTGGAGACAAAGACCGGCCCTTTTTCCCTGGGAAAGAAAAGTGGCCAGCCCAGGTTCCTGATGTCAGTTTGTAGGGTTCCCTTAGGACTTTCAGGGCAGCACAGGTTTGAGGTGGGGGCAGGTTGGGTCTGGGACATATCCTCGTCCGTTCGGATATTTTGCAGGCAGCCGGCCACTCAGGGCCACAGCCCCTGGAGACAAAGACCGGCCCTTTTCCCTGGGAAAGAAAAGTGGCCAGCCCAGCTTCCTGATGTCAGTTTGTAGGGTTCCCTTAGGACTTTCAGGGCAGCACAGGTTTGAGGTGGGGGCAGGTTGGGTCTGGGACATATCCTCGTCCGTTCGGATATTTTGCAGGCAGCCGGCCACTCAGGGCCACAGCCCCTGGAGACAAAGACCGGCCCTTTTCCCTGGGAAAGAAAAGTGGCCAGCCCAGCTTCCTGATGTCAGATTGTAGGGTTCCCTTGGGACTGTCAGGGCAGCACAGGTTTGAGGTGGGGGCAGGTTGGGTCTGGGACATATCCTCGTCCGTTCGGATATTTTGCAGGCAGCCGGCCACTCAGGGCCTCAGCCCCTGGAGACAAAGACCGGCCCTTTTCCCTGGGAAAGAAAAGTGGCCAGCCCAGGTTCCTGATGTCAGTTTGTAGGGTTCCCTTGGGACTGTCAGGGCAGCACAGGTTTGAGGTGGGGGCAGGTTGGGTCTGGGACATATCCTCGTCCGTTCGGATATTTTGCAGGCAGCCGGCCACTCAGGGCCACAGCCCCTGGAGACAAAGACCGGCCCTTTTCCCTGGGAAAGAAAAGTGGCCAGCCCAGCTTCCTGATGTCAGTTTGTAGGGTTCCCTTAGGGACTTTCAGGGCAGCACAGGTTTGAGGTGGGGGCAGGTTGGGTCTGGACATATCCTCGTCCGTTCGGATATTTTGCAGGCAGCCGGGCCACTCAGGGCCACAGCCCCTGGAGACAAAGACCGGCCCTTTTCCCTGGGAAAGAAAAGTGGCCAGCCCAGCTTCCTGATGTCAGTTTGTAGGGTTCCCTTAGGACTTTCAGGGCAGCACAGGTTTGAGGTGGGGGCAGGTTGGGTCTGGGACATATCCTCGTCCGTTCGGATATTTTGCAGGCAGCCGGCCACTCAGGGCCACAGCCCCTGGAGACAAAGACCGGCCCTTTTCCCTGGGAAAGAAAAGTGTCCAGCCCAGCTTCCTGATGTCAGTTTTTAAGGTTCCCTTAGGACTTTCAGGGCAGCACAGGTTTGAGGTGGGGGCAGGTTGGGTCTGGGACATATCCTCGTCCGTTCGGATATTTTGCAGGCAGCCGGCCACTCAGGGCCACAGCCCCTGGAGACAAAGACGGCCCTTTTCCCTGGAAAGAAAAGTGTCCAGCCCAGGTTCCTGATGTCAGTTTTGTAGGGTTCCCTTAGGACTTTCAGGGCAGCACAGGTTTGAGGTGGGGGCAGGTTGGGTCTGGGACATATCCTCGTCCGTTCGGATATTTTGCAGGCAGCCGGCCACTCAGGGCCACAGCCCCTGGAGACAAAGACCGGCCCTTTTCCCTGGGAAAGAAAAGTGGCCAGCCCAGGTTCCTGATGTCAGTTTGTAGGGTTCCCTTAGGACTTTCAGGGCAGCACAGGTTTGAGGTGGGGGCAGGTTGGGTCTGGGACATATCCTCGTCCGTTCGGATATTTTGCAGGCAGCTGGCCACTCAGGGCCACTCAGGGCCACAGCCCCTGGAGACAAAGACCGGCCCTTTTCCCTGGAAAGAAAAGTGGCCAGCCCAGGTTCCTGATGTCAGTTTGTAGGGTTCCCTTAGGACTTTCAGGGCAGCACAGGTTTGAGGTGGGGGCAGGTTGGGTCTGGGACATATCCTCGTCCGTTCGGATATTTTGCAGGCAGCCGGCCACTCAGGGCCACAGCCCCTGGAGACAAACACCGGCCCTTTTCCCTGGGAAAGAAAAGTGGCCAGCCCAGGTTCCTGATGTCAGTTTGTAGGGTTCCTTAGGACTTTCAGGGCAGCACAGGTTTGAGGTGGGGGCAGGTTGGGTCTGGGACATATCCTCGTCTGTTCGGATATTTTGCAGGCAGCCGGCCACTCAGGGCCACAGCCCCTGGAGACAAAGACCGGCCCTTTTCCCTGGGAAAGAAAAGTGGCCAGCCCAGGTTCCTGATGTCAGTTTGTAGGGTTCCCTTAGGACTTTCAGGGCAGCACAGGTTTGAGGTGGGGGCAGGTTGGGTCTGGGACATATCCTCGTCCGTTCGGATATTTTGCAGGCAGCCGGCCACTCAGGGCCACAGCCCCTGGAGACAAAGACCGGCCCTTTTCCCTGGGAAAGAAAAGTGGCCAGCCCAGCTTCCTGATGTCATTTTGTAGGGTTTCCCTTGGGACTGTCCAGGGCAGCACAGGTTTGAGGTGGGGGCAGGTTGGGTCTGGGACATATCCTCGTCCGTTCGGATATTTTGCAGGCAGCCGGCCACTCAGCCGGCCACAGCCCTGGAGACAAAGACGGCCCTTTTCCCTGGGAAAGAAAAGTGGCCAGCCCAGGTTCCTGATGTCAGTTTGTAGGGTTCCCTTAGGACTTTCAGGGCAGCACAGGTTTGAGGTGGGGGCAGGTTGGGTCTGGGACATATCCTCGTCCGTTCGGCTATTTTGCAGGCAGCCGGCCACTCAGGGCCACAGCCCCTGGAGACAAAGACCGGCCCTTTTCCCTGGGAAAGAAAAGTGGCCAGCCCAGGTTCCTGATGTCAGTTTGTAGGGTTCCCTTAGGACTGTCAGGGCAGCACAGGTTTGAGGTGGGGGCAGGTTGGGTCTGGACATATCCTCGTCCGTTCGGATATTTTGCAGGCAGCCGGCCACTCAGGGCCACAGCCCCTGGAGACAAAGACCGGCCCTTTTCCCTGGGAAAGAAAAGTGGCCAGCCCAGGTTCCTGATGTCAGTTTGTAGGGTTCCCTTAGGACTTTCAGGGCAGCACAGGTTTGAGGTGGGGCAGGTTGGGTCTGGGACATATCCTCGTCCGTTCGGATATTTTGCAGGCAGCCGGCCACTCAGGGCCACAGCCCCTGGAGACAAAGACCGGCCCTTTTCCCTGGGAAAGAAAAGTAGCCAGCCCAGGTTCCTGATGTCAGTTTTTAGGGTTCCCTTAGGACTTTCAGGGCAGCACAGGTTTGAGGTGGGGGCAGGTTGGGTCTGGGACATATCCTCGTCCGTTCGGATATTTTGCAGGCAGCTGGCCACTCAGGGGACACTCAGGGCCACAGCCCCTGGAGACAAAGACCGGCCCTTTTCCCTGGGAAAGAAAAGTGGCCAGCCCAGCTTCCTGATGTCAGTTTGTAGGGTTCCCTTAGGACTTTCAGGGCAGCACAGGTTTGAGGTGGGGGCAGGTTGGGTCTGGGACATATCCTCGTCCGTTCAGATATTTTGCAGGCAGCCGGCCACTCAGGGCCACAGCCCCCTGGAGACAAAGACCGGCCCTTTTCCCTGGGAAAGAAAAGTGGCCAGCCCAGGTTCCTGATGTCAGTTTGTAGGGTTCCCTTGGGACTGTCAGGGCAGCACAGGTTTGAGGTGGGGGCAGGTTGGGTCTGGGACATATCCTCGTCCGTTCGGATATTTTGCAGGCAGCCGGCCACTCAGGGCCACAGCCCCTGGAGACAAAGACCGCCCTTTTCCCTGGGAAAGAAAAGTGTCCAGCCAGGTTCCTGATGTCAGTTTGTAGGGTTCCCTTAGGACTTTCAGGCAGCACAGGTTTGAGGTGGGGGCAGGTTGGGTCTGGGACATATCCTCGTCCGTTCGGATATTTTGCAGGCAGCCGGCCACTCAGGGCCACAGCCCCTGGAGACAAAGACCGGCCCTTTTCCCTGGGAAAGAAAAGTGTCCAGCCCAGGTTCCTGATGTCAGTTTGTAGGGTTCCCTTAGGACTGTCAGGGCAGCACAGGTTTGAGGTGGGGGCAGGTTGGGTCTGGGACATATCCTCGTCCGTTCGGATATTTTGCAGGCAGCCGGCCACTCAGGGCCACAGCCCCTGGAGACAAAGACTGGCCCTTTTCCCTGGGAAAGAAAAGTGGCCAGCCCAGGTTCCTGATGTCAGTTTGTAGGGGTTCCCTTAGGACTTTCAGGGCAGCACAGGTTTGAGGTGGGGGCAGGTTGGGTCTGGGACATATCCTCGTCCGTTCGGATATTTTGCAGGCAGCCGGCCACTCAGGGCCACAGCCCCTGGAGACAAAGACCGGCCCTTTTCCCTGGAAAGAAAAGTGGCCAGCCCAGGTTCTGATGTCAGTTTGTAGGGTTCCCTTAGGACTTTCAGGGCAGCACAGGTTTGAGGTGGGGGCAGGTTGGGTCTGGGACATATCCTCGTCCGTTCGGATATTTTGCAGGCAGCCGGCCACTCAGGGCCACAGCCCTGGAGACAAAGACCGGCCCTTTTCCCTGGGAAAGAAAAGTGGCCAGCCCAGCTTCCTGATGTCAGTTTGTAGGGTTCCCTTGGGACTGTCAGGGCAGCACAGGTTTGAGGTGGGGGGCAGGTTGGGTCTGGGACATATCCTCGTCCGTTCGGATATTTTGCAGGCAGCCCGGCCACTCAGGGCCACAGCCCCTGGAGACAAAGACCGGCCCTTTTCCCTGGGAAAGAAAAGTGTCCAGCCCAGGTTCCTGATGTCAGTTTGTAGGGTTCCCTTGGACTGTCAGGGCAGCACAGGTTTGAGGTGGGGGCAGGTTGGGTCTGGGACATATCCTCGTCCGTTCGGATATTTGCAGGCAGCCGGCCACTCAGGGCCACAGCCCCTGGAGACAAAGACCGCCCTTTTCCCTGGGAAAGAAAAGTGGCCAGCCCAGCTTCCTGATGTCAGTTTGTAGGGTTCCCTTGGGACTGTCAGGGCAGCACAGGTTTGAGGTGGGGGCAGGTTGGGTCTGGGACATATCCTCGTCCGTTCGGATATTTTGCAGGCAGCCGGCCACTCAGGGCCACAGCCCCTGGAGACAAAGACCGGCCCTTTTCCCTGGGAAAGAAAAGTGGCCAGCCCAGGTTCCTGATGTCAGTTTGTAGGGTTCCCTTAGACTTTCAGGGCAGCACAGGTTTGAGGTGGGGGCAGGTTGGGTCTGGGACATATCCTCGTCCGTTCGGATTATTTTGCAGGCAGCCGGCCACTCAGGGCCACAGCCCCTGGAGACAAAGACCGACCCTTTTCCCTGGGAAAGAAAAGTGGCCAGCCCAGCTTCCTGATGTCACTTTGTAGGGTTCCCTTAGGACTTTCAGGGCAGCACAGGTTTGAGGTGGGGGCAGGTTGGGTCTGGGACATATCCTCGTCCGTTCGGATATTTTGCAGGCAGCCGGCCACTCAGGGGCCACAGCCCCTGGAGACAAACACCGGCCCCTTTTCCCTGGGAAAGAAAAGTGGCCAGCCCAGCTTCCTGATGTCAGTTTGTAGGGTTCCCTTGGGACTGTCAGGGCAGCACAGGTTTGAGGTGGGGGCAGGTTGGGTCTGGGACATATCCTCGTCTGTTCGGATATTTTGCAGGCAGCCGGCCACTCAGGGCCACAGCCCCTGGAGACAAAGACCGGCCCTTTTCCCTGGGAAAGAAAAGTGGCCAGCCCAGGTTCCTGATGTCAGTTTGTAGGGTTCTCTTTGGACTGTCAGGGCAGCACAGGTTTGAGGTGGGGGCAGGTTGGGTCTGGGACATATCCTCGTCCGTTCGGATATTTTGCAGGCAGCCGGCCACTCAGGGCCACAGCCCCTGGAGACAAAGACCGGCCCTTTTCCCTGGGAAAGAAAAGTAGCCAGCCCAGGTTCCTGATGTCAGTTTGTAGGGTTCCCTTAGGACTTTCAGGGCAGCACAGGTTTGAGGTGGGGGCAGGTTGGGTCTGGGACATATCCTCGTCCGTTCGGATATTTTGCAGGCAGCCGGCCACTCAGGGCCACAGCCCCTGGAGACAAAGACCGGCCCCTTTTCCCTGGGAAAGAAAAGTGGCCAGCCCAGGTTCCTGATGTCAGTTTGTAGGGCTCCCTTAGGACTTTCAGGGCAGCACAGGTTTGAGGTGGGGGCAGGTTGGGTCTGGGACATATCCTCGTCCGTTCGGATATTTTGCAGGCAGCTGGCCCACTCAGGGCCACTCAGGGCCACAGCCCCTGGAGACAAAGACCGGCCCTTTTCCCTGGGAAAGAAAAGTGGCCAGCCCAGGTTCCTGATGTCAGTTTGTAGGGTTCCTTAGGACTTTCAGGGCAGCACAGGTTTGAGGTGGGGGCAGGTTGGGTCTGGGACATATCCTCGTCCGTTCGGATATTTTGCAGGCAGCCGGCCACTCAGGGCCACAGCCCCTGGAGACAAAGACCGGCCCTTTTCCCTGGGAAAGAAAAGTGGCCAGCCCAGCTTCCTGATGTCAGTTTGTAGGGTTCCCTTAGGACTTTCAGGGCAGCACAGGTTTGAGGTGGGGGCAGGTTGGGTCTGGGACATATCCTCGTCCGTTCGGATATTTTGCAGGCAGCCGGGCCACTCAGGGCCACAGCCCCTGGAGACAAAGACCGGCCCTTTTCCCTGGGAAAGAAAAGTGGCCAGCCCAGCTTCCTGATGTCAGTTTGTAGGGTTCCCTTAGGACTTTCAGGGCAGCACAGGTTTGAGGTGGGGGCAGGTTGGGTCTGGGACATATCCTCGTCCGTTCGGCTATTTTGCAGGCAGCCGGCCACTCAGGGCCACAGCCCCTGGAGACAAAGACCGGCCCTTTTCCCTGGGAAAGAAAAGTGGCCAGCCCAGCTTCCTGATGTCAGTTTGTAGGGTTCCCTTAGGACTGTCAGGGCAGCACAGGTTTGAGGTGGGGGCAGGTTGGGTCTGGGACATATCCTCGTCCGTTCGGATATTTTGCAGGCAGCCGGCC
>NW_027100542.1:0-39985 GCF_031753505.1 Anomalospiza imberbis | reverse complement strand
GCCCAGAAGCCCGGTGCTCTGCTGCTTTGTTTTTCGCAGTCAGTCAATTGCACACTAGTGAAGCTGAGCCAGGCTCTTCAGCTTTGCTGCTTTTGAGCATCTGTGCTCCACTTATGCTCTGTGACATCTCTGGAGGTTGTTTGCCTCGCCCAGGCTGGCAAGTGCCCGCTAGTACCTAGAGCTGGGCAGGAGAGGGCAGAGAGCACTTCCATCTGACAGCAGGTTGCAGATTGCCTCGGAAAGAGCCGTGTCCTTGGAATGTGCAGCAAATCCTCTTTCTTTGCAAACCGCGGTTAGTGTGCAGTGCAGGTCCACTCTCCCCTTGCCAAATGGAGTGGGAAAGCTTTTCGCTAAGATAGAGACGACTAGAGAGGCAGAAGCGCGGCTCCGGAGCTATCCGGAGGAAAGTGCCGCTTCCCGGCGTCTTTCGGCTTGAAGCGGCGCTCCGGAGCGCTGCGCTGCCGCTCTACTGAGCTGTGCGCGAATTAGCCGCTTCTTCGCCTCCGAGAGGCAGAGATCGCGGTTGCTTGGAAGAGGCGAAGAACGAAGCCGCAAAGAAGCGGGCTTGCGTGCGAAGCCTTCCGACTGCTGGAGGACGGTGGCTGCCGCTCTCCTGCCTCTTGAATTCACTCTCGGCAAGCGAAAGGAAAGCGTTCCAGGACAACTTGCCTGGGTTTTGACTTGGTCCTGATGCGTCCCACCTTGGCAAGTCTTGCTCGTCGCCAGAGGCTCCGAGATGCACAGAAGACGGTGGCAGCTGCTGAAAAGAAGGGCAGCGGTGAGTTTGTCGACAAGCAAGAGCATAGGCAGCTGCCTGTGCTTGGGAAGGAGCAGCTGCCTGGTTTTGGCAATTGCCTTCACAGCGCCCAGAAGCCCGGTGCTCTGCTGCTTTGTTTTCCGCAGTCAGTCAATTGCACACTAGTGAAGCTGAGCCAGGCTCTTCAGCTTTGCTGCTTTTGAGCATCTGTGCTCCACTTATGCTCTGTGACATCTCTCGAGGTGGTTTGCCTCGGCCAGGCTGGCAAGTGCCCGCTAGTACCTAGAGCTGGGCAGGAGAGGGCAGAGAGCACTTCCATCTGACAGCAGGTTGCAGATTGCCTCGGAAAGAGCCGTGTCCTTGGAATGTGCAGCAAATCCTCTTTCTTTGCAAACCGCGGTTAGTGTGCAGTGCAGGTCCACTCTCCCCTTGCCAAATGGAGTGGGAAAGCTTTTCGCTAAGATAGAGACGACTAGAGAGGCAGAAGCGCGGCTCCGGAGCTATCCGGAGGAAAGTGCCGCTTCCCGGCGTCTTTCGGCTTGAAGCGGCGCTCCGGAGCGCTGCGCTGCCGCTCTACTGAGCTGTGCGCGAATTAGCCGCTTCTTCGCCTCCGAGAGGCAGAGATCGCGGTTGCTTGGAAGAGGCGAAGAGCGAAGCCGCAAAGAAGCGGGCTTGCGTGCGAAGCCTTCCGACTGCTGGAGGACGGTGGCTGCCGCTCTCCTGCCTCTTGAATTCACTCTCGGCAAGCGAATGGAAAGCGTTCCAGGACAACTTGCCTGGGTTTTGACTTGGTCCTGATGCGTCCCACCTTGGCAAGTCTTGCTCGTCGCCAGAGGCTCCAAGATGCACAGAAGACGGTGGCAGCTGCTGAAAAGAAGCACAGCGGTGAGTTTGTCGACAAGCAAGAACATAGGCAGCTGCCTGTGCTTGGGAAGGAGCAGCTGCCTGGTTTTGGCAATTGCCTTCACAGCACCCAGAAGCCCGGTGCTCTGCTGCTTTGTTTTTCGCAGTCAGTCAATTGCACACTAGTGAAGCTGAGCCAGGCTCTTCAGCTTTGCTGCTTTTGAGCATCTGTGCTCCACTTATGCTCTGTGACATCTCTCGAGGTGGTTTGCCTCGGCCAGGCTGGCAAGTGCCCGCTAGTACCTAGAGCTGGGCAGGAGAGGGCAGAGAGCACTTCCATCTGACAGCAGGTTGCAGATTGCCTCGGAAAGAGCCGTGTCCTTGGAATGTGCAGCAAATCCTCTTTCTTTGCAAACCGCGGTTAGTGTGCAGTGCAGGTCCACTCTCCCCTTGCCAAATGGAGTGGGAAAGCTTTTCGCTAAGCTAGAGACGACTAGAGAGGCAGAAGCGCGGCTCCGGAGCTATCCGGAGGAAAGTGCCGCTTCCCGGCGTCTTTCGGCTTGAAGCGGCGCTCCGGAGCGCTGCGCTGCCGCTCTACTGAGCTGTGCGCGAATTAGCCGCTTCTTCGCCTCCGAGAGGCAGAGATCGCGGTTGCTTGGAAGAGGCGAAGAACGAAGCCGCAAAGAAGCGGGCTTGCGTGCGAAGCCTTCCGACTGCTGGAGGACGGTGGCTGCCGCTCTCCTGCCTCTTGAATTCACTCTCGGCAAGCGAAAGGAAAGCGTTCCAGGACAACTTGCCTGGGTTTTGACTTGGTCCTGATGCCTCCCACCTTGGCAAGTCTTGCTCGTCGCCAGAGGCTCCGAGATGCACAGAAGACGGTGGCAGCTGCTGAAAAGAAGCACAGCGGTGAGTTTGTCGACAAGCAAGAGCATAGGCAGCTGCCTGTGCTTGGGAAGGAGCAGCTGCCTGGTTTTGACAATTGCCTTCACAGCGCCCAGAAGCCCGGTGCTCTGCTGCTTTGTTTTCCGCAGTCAGTCAATTGCACACTAGTGAAGCTGAGCCAGGCTCTTCAGCTTTGCTGCTTTTGAGCATCTGTGCTCCACTTATGCTCTGTGACATCTCTCGAGGTGGTTTGCCTCGGCCAGGCTGGCAAGTGCCCGCTAGTACCTAGAGCTGGGCAGGAGAGGGCAGAGAGCACTTCCATCTGACAGCAGGTTGCAGATTGCCTCGGAAAGAGCCGTGTCCTTGGAATGTGCAGCAAATCCTCTTTCTTTGCAAACCGCGGTTAGTGTGCAGTGCAGGTCCACTCTCCCCTTGCCAAATGGAGTGGGAAAGCTTTTCGCTAAGATAGAGACGACTAGAGAGGCAGAAGCGCGGCTCCGGAGCTATCCGGAGGAAAGTGCCGCTTCCCGGCGTCTTTCGGCTTGAAGCGGCGCTCCGGAGCGCTGCGCTGCCGCTCTACTGAGCTGTGCGCGAATTAGCCGCCTCTTCGCCTCCGAGAGGCAGAGATCGCGGTTGCTTGGAAGAGGCGAAGAACGAAGCCGCAAAGAAGCGGGCTTGCGTGCGAAGCCTTCCGACTGCTGGAGGACGGTGGCTGCCGCTCTCCTGCCTCTTGAATTCACTCTCGGCAAGCGAAAGGAAAGCGTTCCAGGACAACTTGCCTGGGTTTTGACTTGGTCCTGATGCGTCCCACCTTGGCAAGTCTTGCTCGTCGCCAGAGGCTCCGAGATGCACAGAAGACGGTGGCAGCTGCTGAAAAGAAGGGCAGCGGTGAGTTTGTCGACAAGCAAGAACATAGGCAGCTGCCTGTGCTTGGGAAGGAGCAGCTGCCTGGTTTTGGCAATTGCCTTCACAGCGCCCAGAAGCCCGGTGCTCTGCTGCTTTGTTTTCCGCAGTCAGTCAATTGCACACTAGTGAAGCTGAGCCAGGCTCTTCAGCTTTGCTGCTTTTGAGCATCTGTGCTCCACTTATGCTCTGTGACATCTCTCGAGGTGGTTTGCCTCGCCCAGGCTGGCAAGTGCCCGCTAGTACCTAGAGCTGGGCAGGAGAGGGCAGAGAGCACTTCCATCTGACAGCAGGTTGCAGATTGCCTCGGAAAGAGCCGTGTCCTTGGAATGTGCAGCAAATCCTCTTTCTTTGCAAACCGCGGTTAGTGTGCAGTGCAGGTCCACTCTCCCCTTGCCAAATGGAGTGGGAAAGCTTTTCGCTAAGATAGAGACGACTAGAGAGGCAGAAGCGCGGCTCCGGAGCTATCCGGAGGAAAGTGCCGCTTCCCGGCGTCTTTCGGCTTGAAGCGGCGCTCCGGAGCGCTGCGCTGCCGCTCTACTGAGCTGTGCGCGAATTAGCCGCCTCTTCGCCTCCGAGAGGCAGAGATCGCGGTTGCTTGGAAGAGGCGAAGAACGAAGCCGCAAAGAAGCGGGCTTGCGTGCGAAGCCTTCCGACTGCTGGAGGACGGTGGCTGCCGCTCTCCTGCCTCTTGAATTCACTCTCGGCAAGCGAAAGGAAAGCGTTCCAGGACAACTTGCCTGGGTTTTGACTTGGTCCTGATGCGTCCCACCTTGGCAAGTCTTGCTCGTCGCCAGAGGCTCCGAGATGCACAGAAGACGGTGGCAGCTGCTGAAAAGAAGGGCAGCGGTGAGTTTGTCGACAAGCAAGAGCATAGGCAGCTGCCTGTGCTTGGGAAGGAGCAGCTGCCTGGTTTTGGCAATTGCCTTCACAGCGCCCAGAAGCCCGGTGCTCTGCTGCTTTGTTTTTCGCAGTCAGTCAATTGCACACTAGTCAAGCTGAGCCAGGCTCTTCAGCTTTGCTGCTTTTGAGCATCTGTGCTCCACTTATGCTCTGTGACATCTCTCGAGGTGGTTTGCCTCGCCCAGGCTGGCAAGTGCCCGCTAGTACCTAGAGCTGGGCAGGAGAGGGCAGAGAGCACTTCCATCTGACAGCAGGTTGCAGATTGCCTCGGAAAGAGCCGTGTCCTTGGAATGTGCAGCAAATCCTCTTTCTTTGCAAACCGCGGTTAGTGTGCAGTGCAGGTCCACTCTCCCCTTGCCAAATGGAGTGGGAAAGCTTTTCGCTAAGATAGAGACGACTAGAGAGGCAGAAGCGCGGCTCCGGAGCTATCCGGAGGAAAGTGCCGCTTCCCGGCGTCTTTCGGCTTGAAGCGGCGCTCCGGAGCGCTGCGCTGCCGCTCTACTGAGCTGTGCGCGAATTAGCCGCTTCTTCGCCTCCGAGAGGCAGAGATCGCGGTTGCTTGGAAGAGGCGAAGAACGAAGCCGCAAAGAAGCGGGCTTGCGTGCCAAGCCTTCCGACTGCTGGAGGACGGTGGCTGCCGCTCTCCTGCCTCTTGAATTCACTCTCGGCAAGCGAAAGGAAAGCGTTCCAGGACAACTTGCCTGGGTTTTGACTTGGTCCTGATGCGTCCCACCTTGGCAAGTCTTGCTCGTCGCCAGAGGCTCCGAGATGCACAGAAGACGGTGGCAGCTGCTGAAAAGAAGGGCAGCGGTGAGTTTGTCGACAAGCAAGAACATAGGCAGCTGCCTGTGCTTGGGAAGGAGCAGCTGCCTGGTTTTGGCAATTGCCTTCACAGCGCCCAGAAGCCCGGTGCTCTGCTGCTTTGTTTTCCGCAGTCAGTCAATTGCACACTAGTGAAGCTGAGCCAGGCTCTTCAGCTTTGCTGCTTTTGAGCATCTGTGCTCCACTTATGCTCTGTGACATCTCTCGAGGTGGTTTGCCTCGGCCAGGCTGGCAAGTGCCCGCTAGTACCTAGAGCTGGGCAGGAGAGGGCAGAGAGCACTTCCATCTGACAGCAGGTTGCAGATTGCCTCGGAAAGAGCCGTGTCCTTGGAATGTGCAGCAAATCCTCTTTCTTTGCAAACCGCGGTTAGTGTGCAGTGCAGGTCCACTCTCCCCTTGCCAAATGGAGTGGGAAAGCTTTTCGCTAAGATAGAGACGACTAGAGAGGCAGAAGCGCGGCTCCGGAGCTATCCGGAGGAAAGTGCCGCTTCCCGGCGTCTTTCGGCTTGAAGCGGCGCTCCGGAGCGCTGCGCTGCCGCTCTACTGAGCTGTGCGCGAATTAGCCGCTTCTTCGCCTCCGAGAGGCAGAGATCGCGGTTACTTGGAAGAGGCGAAGAACGAAGCCGCAAAGAAGCGGGCTTGCGTGCGAAGCCTTCCGACTGCTGGAGGACGGTGGCTGCCGCTCTCCTGCCTCTTGAATTCACTCTCGGCAAGCGAAAGGAAAGCGTTCCAGGACAACTTGCCTGGGTTTTGACTTGGTCCTGATGCGTCCCACCTTGGCAAGTCTTGCTCGTCGCCAGAGGCTCCGAGATGCACAGAAGACGGTGGCAGCTGCTGAAAAGAAGGGCAGCGGTGAGTTTGTCGACAAGCAAGAACATAGGCAGCTGCCTGTGCTTGGGAAGGAGCAGCTGCCTGGTTTTGGCAATTGCCTTCACAGCGCCCAGAAGCCCGGTGCTCTGCTGCTTTGTTTTCCGCAGTCAGTCAATTGCACACTAGTGAAGCTGAGCCAGGCTCTTCAGCTTTGCTGCTTTTGAGCATCTGTGCTCCACTTATGCTCTGTGACATCTCTCGAGGTGGTTTGCCTCGCCCAGGCTGGCAAGTGCCCGCTAGTACCTAGAGCTGGGCAGGAGAGGGCAGAGAGCACTTCCATCTGACAGCAGGTTGCAGATTGCCTCGGAAAGAGCCGTGTCCTTGGAATGTGCAGCAAATCCTCTTTCTTTGCAAACCGCGGTTAGTGTGCAGTGCAGGTCCACTCTCCCCTTGCCAAATGGAGTGGGAAAGCTTTTCGCTAAGATAGAGACGACTAGAGAGGCAGAAGCGCGGCTCCGGAGCTATCCGGAGGAAAGTGCCGCTTCCCGGCGTCTTTCGGCTTGAAGCGGCGCTCCGGAGCGCTGCGCTGCCGCTCTACTGAGCTGTGCGCGAATTAGCCGCCTCTTCGCCTCCGAGAGGCAGAGATCGCGGTTGCTTGGAAGAGGCGAAGAACGAAGCCGCAAAGAAGCGGGCTTGCGTGCGAAGCCTTCCGACTGCTGGAGGACGGTGGCTGCCGCTCTCCTGCCTCTTGAATTCACTCTCGGCAAGCGAAAGGAAAGCGTTCCAGGACAACTTGCCTGGGTTTTGACTTGGTCCTGATGCGTCCCACCTTGGCAAGTCTTGCTCGTCGCCAGAGGCTCCGAGATGCACAGAAGACGGTGGCAGCTGCTGAAAAGAAGGGCAGCGGTGAGTTTGTCGACAAGCAAGAGCATAGGCAGCTGCCTGTGCTTGGGAAGGAGCAGCTGCCTGGTTTTGGCAATTGCCTTCACAGCGCCCAGAAGCCCGGTGCTCTGCTGCTTTGTTTTTCGCAGTCAGTCAATTGCACACTAGTCAAGCTGAGCCAGGCTCTTCAGCTTTGCTGCTTTTGAGCATCTGTGCTCCACTTATGCTCTGTGACATCTCTCGAGGTGGTTTGCCTCGGCCAGGCTGGCAAGTGCCCGCTAGTACCTAGAGCTGGGCAGGAGAGGGCAGAGAGCACTTCCATCTGACAGCAGGTTGCAGATTGCCTCGGAAAGAGCCGTGTCCTTGGAATGTGCAGCAAATCCTCTTTCTTTGCAAACCGCGGTTAGTGTGCAGTGCAGGTCCACTCTCCCCTTGCCAAATGGAGTGGGAAAGCTTTTCGCTAAGATAGAGACGACTAGAGAGGCAGAAGCGCGGCTCCGGAGCTATCCGGAGGAAAGTGCCGCTTCCCGGCGTCTTTCGGCTTGAAGCGGCGCTCCGGAGCGCTGCGCTGCCGCTCTACTGAGCTGTGCGCGAATTAGCCGCTTCTTCGCCTCCGAGAGGCAGAGATCGCGGTTGCTTGGAAGAGGCGAAGAACGAAGCCGCAAAGAAGCGGGCTTGCGTGCGAAGCCTTCCGACTGCTGGAGGACGGTGGCTGCCGCTCTCCTGCCTCTTGAATTCACTCTCGGCAAGCGAAAGGAAAGCGTTCCAGGACAACTTGCCTGGGTTTTGACTTGGTCCTGATGCCTCCCACCTTGGCAAGTCTTGCTCGTCGCCAGAGGCTCCGAGATGCACAGAAGACGGTGGCAGCTGCTGAAAAGAAGCACAGCGGTGAGTTTGTCGACAAGCAAGAGCATAGGCAGCTGCCTGTGCTTGGGAAGGAGCAGCTGCCTGGTTTTGGCAATTGCCTTCACAGCGCCCAGAAGCCCGGTGCTCTGCTGCTTTGTTTTCCGCAGTCAGTCAATTGCACACTAGTCAAGCTGAGCCAGGCTCTTCAGCTTTGCTGCTTTTGAGCATCTGTGCTCCACTTATGCTCTGTGACATCTCTCGAGGTGGTTTGCCTCGCCCAGGCTGGCAAGTGCCCGCTAGTACCTAGAGCTGGGCAGGAGAGGGCAGAGAGCACTTCCATCTGACAGCAGGTTGCAGATTGCCTCGGAAAGAGCCGTGTCCTTGGAATGTGCAGCAAATCCTCTTTCTTTGCAAACCGCGGTTAGTGTGCAGTGCAGGTCCACTCTCCCCTTGCCAAATGGAGTGGGAAAGCTTTTCGCTAAGATAGAGACGACTAGAGAGGCAGAAGCGCGGCTCCGGAGCTATCCGGAGGAAAGTGCCGCTTCCCGGCGTCTTTCGGCTTGAAGCGGCGCTCCGGAGCGCTGCGCTGCCGCTCTACTGAGCTGTGCGCGAATTAGCCGCTTCTTCGCCTCCGAGAGGCAGAGATCGCGGTTGCTTGGAAGAGGCGAAGAACGAAGCCGCAAAGAAGCGGGCTTGCGTGCGAAGCCTTCCGACTGCTGGAGGACGGTGGCTGCCGCTCTCCTGCCTCTTGAATTCACTCTCGGCAAGCGAAAGGAAAGCGTTCCAGGACAACTTGCCTGGGTTTTGACTTGGTCCTGATGCGTCCCACCTTGGCAAGTCTTGCTCGTCGCCAGAGGCTCCGAGATGCACAGAAGACGGTGGCAGCTGCTGAAAAGAAGGGCAGCGGTGAGTTTGTCGACAAGCAAGAGCATAGGCAGCTGCCTGTGCTTGGGAAGGAGCAGCTGCCTGGTTTTGGCAATTGCCTTCACAGCGCCCAGAAGCCCGGTGCTCTGCTGCTTTGTTTTCCGCAGTCAGTCAATTGCACACTAGTGAAGCTGAGCCAGGCTCTTCAGCTTTGCTGCTTTTGAGCATCTGTGCTCCACTTATGCTCTGTGACATCTCTCGAGGTGGTTTGCCTCGGCCAGGCTGGCAAGTGCCCGCTAGTACCTAGAGCTGGGCAGGAGAGGGCAGAGAGCACTTCCATCTGACAGCAGGTTGCAGATTGCCTCGGAAAGAGCCGTGTCCTTGGAATGTGCAGCAAATCCTCTTTCTTTGCAAACCGCGGTTAGTGTGCAGTGCAGGTCCACTCTCCCCTTGCCAAATGGAGTGGGAAAGCTTTTCGCTAAGATAGAGACGACTAGAGAGGCAGAAGCGCGGCTCCGGAGCTATCCGGAGGAAAGTGCCGCTTCCCGGCGTCTTTCGGCTTGAAGCGGCGCTCCGGAGCGCTGCGCTGCCGCTCTACTGAGCTGTGCGCGAATTAGCCGCTTCTTCGCCTCCGAGAGGCAGAGATCGCGGTTGCTTGGAAGAGGCGAAGAGCGAAGCCGCAAAGAAGCGGGCTTGCGTGCGAAGCCTTCCGACTGCTGGAGGACGGTGGCTGCCGCTCTCCTGCCTCTTGAATTCACTCTCGGCAAGCGAAAGGAAAGCGTTCCAGGACAACTTGCCTGGGTTTTGACTTGGTCCTGATGCGTCCCACCTTGGCAAGTCTTGCTCGTCGCCAGAGGCTCCAAGATGCACAGAAGACGGTGGCAGCTGCTGAAAAGAAGCACAGCGGTGAGTTTGTCGACAAGCAAGAACATAGGCAGCTGCCTGTGCTTGGGAAGGAGCAGCTGCCTGGTTTTGGCAATTGCCTTCACAGCACCCAGAAGCCCGGTGCTCTGCTGCTTTGTTTTTCGCAGTCAGTCAATTGCACACTAGTGAAGCTGAGCCAGGCTCTTCAGCTTTGCTGCTTTTGAGCATCTGTGCTCCACTTATGCTCTGTGACATCTCTCGAGGTGGTTTGCCTCGGCCAGGCTGGCAAGTGCCCGCTAGTACCTAGAGCTGGGCAGGAGAGGGCAGAGAGCACTTCCATCTGACAGCAGGTTGCAGATTGCCTCGGAAAGAGCCGTGTCCTTGGAATGTGCAGCAAATCCTCTTTCTTTGCAAACCGCGGTTAGTGTGCAGTGCAGGTCCACTCTCCCCTTGCCAAATGGAGTGGGAAAGCTTTTCGCTAAGATAGAGACGACTAGAGAGGCAGAAGCGCGGCTCCGGAGCTATCCGGAGGAAAGTGCCGCTTCCCGGCGTCTTTCGGCTTGAAGCGGCGCTCCGGAGCGCTGCGCTGCCGCTCTACTGAGCTGTGCGCGAATTAGCCGCTTCTTCGCCTCCGAGAGGCAGAGATCGCGGTTGCTTGGAAGAGGCGAAGAACGAAGCCGCAAAGAAGCGGGCTTGCGTGCGAAGCCTTCCGACTGCTGGAGGACGGTGGCTGCCGCTCTCCTGCCTCTTGAATTCACTCTCGGCAAGCGAAAGGAAAGCGTTCCAGGACAACTTGCCTGGGTTTTGACTTGGTCCTGATGCCTCCCACCTTGGCAAGTCTTGCTCGTCGCCAGAGGCTCCGAGATGCACAGAAGACGGTGGCAGCTGCTGAAAAGAAGCACAGCGGTGAGTTTGTCGACAAGCAAGAGCATAGGCAGCTGCCTGTGCTTGGGAAGGAGCAGCTGCCTGGTTTTGACAATTGCCTTCACAGCGCCCAGAAGCCCGGTGCTCTGCTGCTTTGTTTTCCGCAGTCAGTCAATTGCACACTAGTGAAGCTGAGCCAGGCTCTTCAGCTTTGCTGCTTTTGAGCATCTGTGCTCCACTTATGCTCTGTGACATCTCTCGAGGTGGTTTGCCTCGGCCAGGCTGGCAAGTGCCCGCTAGTACCTAGAGCTGGGCAGGAGAGGGCAGAGAGCACTTCCATCTGACAGCAGGTTGCAGATTGCCTCGGAAAGAGCCGTGTCCTTGGAATGTGCAGCAAATCCTCTTTCTTTGCAAACCGCGGTTAGTGTGCAGTGCAGGTCCACTCTCCCCTTGCCAAATGGAGTGGGAAAGCTTTTCGCTAAGATAGAGACGACTAGAGAGGCAGAAGCGCGGCTCCGGAGCTATCCGGAGGAAAGTGCCGCTTCCCGGCGTCTTTCGGCTTGAAGCGGCGCTCCGGAGCGCTGCGCTGCCGCTCTACTGAGCTGTGCGCGAATTAGCCGCCTCTTCGCCTCCGAGAGGCAGAGATCGCGGTTGCTTGGAAGAGGCGAAGAACGAAGCCGCAAAGAAGCGGGCTTGCGTGCGAAGCCTTCCGACTGCTGGAGGACGGTGGCTGCCGCTCTCCTGCCTCTTGAATTCACTCTCGGCAAGCGAAAGGAAAGCGTTCCAGGACAACTTGCCTGGGTTTTGACTTGGTCCTGATGCGTCCCACCTTGGCAAGTCTTGCTCGTCGCCAGAGGCTCCGAGATGCACAGAAGACGGTGGCAGCTGCTGAAAAGAAGGGCAGCGGTGAGTTTGTCGACAAGCAAGAACATAGGCAGCTGCCTGTGCTTGGGAAGGAGCAGCTGCCTGGTTTTGGCAATTGCCTTCACAGCGCCCAGAAGCCCGGTGCTCTGCTGCTTTGTTTTCCGCAGTCAGTCAATTGCACACTAGTGAAGCTGAGCCAGGCTCTTCAGCTTTGCTGCTTTTGAGCATCTGTGCTCCACTTATGCTCTGTGACATCTCTCGAGGTGGTTTGCCTCGCCCAGGCTGGCAAGTGCCCGCTAGTACCTAGAGCTGGGCAGGAGAGGGCAGAGAGCACTTCCATCTGACAGCAGGTTGCAGATTGCCTCGGAAAGAGCCGTGTCCTTGGAATGTGCAGCAAATCCTCTTTCTTTGCAAACCGCGGTTAGTGTGCAGTGCAGGTCCACTCTCCCCTTGCCAAATGGAGTGGGAAAGCTTTTCGCTAAGATAGAGACGACTAGAGAGGCAGAAGCGCGGCTCCGGAGCTATCCGGAGGAAAGTGCCGCTTCCCGGCGTCTTTCGGCTTGAAGCGGCGCTCCGGAGCGCTGCGCTGCCGCTCTACTGAGCTGTGCGCGAATTAGCCGCCTCTTCGCCTCCGAGAGGCAGAGATCGCGGTTGCTTGGAAGAGGCGAAGAACGAAGCCGCAAAGAAGCGGGCTTGCGTGCGAAGCCTTCCGACTGCTGGAGGACGGTGGCTGCCGCTCTCCTGCCTCTTGAATTCACTCTCGGCAAGCGAAAGGAAAGCGTTCCAGGACAACTTGCCTGGGTTTTGACTTGGTCCTGATGCGTCCCACCTTGGCAAGTCTTGCTCGTCGCCAGAGGCTCCGAGATGCACAGAAGACGGTGGCAGCTGCTGAAAAGAAGGGCAGCGGTGAGTTTGTCGACAAGCAAGAGCATAGGCAGCTGCCTGTGCTTGGGAAGGAGCAGCTGCCTGTTTTGGCAATTGCCTTCACAGCGCCCAGAAGCCCGGTGCTCTGCTGCTTTGTTTTTCGCAGTCAGTCAATTGCACACTAGTGAAGCTGAGCCAGGCTCTTCAGCTTTGCTGCTTTTGAGCATCTGTGCTCCACTTATGCTCTGTGACATCTCTCGAGGTGGTTTGCCTCGGCCAGGCTGGCAAGTGCCCGCTAGTACCTAGAGCTGGGCAGGAGAGGGCAGAGAGCACTTCCATCTGACAGCAGGTTGCAGATTGCCTCGGAAAGAGCCGTGTCCTTGGAATGTGCAGCAAATCCTCTTTCTTTGCAAACCGCGGTTAGTGTGCAGTGCAGGTCCACTCTCCCCTTGCCAAATGGAGTGGGAAAGCTTTTCGCTAAGATAGAGACGACTAGAGAGGCAGAAGCGCGGCTCCGGAGCTATCCGGAGGAAAGTGCCGCTTCCCCGGCGTCTTTCGGCTTGAAGCGGCGCTCCGGAGCGCTGCGCTGCCGCTCTACTGAGCTGTGCGCGAATTAGCCGCTTCTTCGCCTCCGAGAGGCAGAGATCGCGGTTGCTTGGAAGAGGCGAAGAACGAAGCCGCAAAGAAGCGGGCTTGCGTGCGAAGCCTTCCGACTGCTGGAGGACGGTGGCTGCCGCTCTCCTGCCTCTTGAATTCACTCTCGGCAAGCGAAAGGAAAGCGTTCCAGGACAACTTGCCTGGGTTTTGACTTGGTCCTGATGCCTCCCACCTTGGCAAGTCTTGCTCGTCGCCAGAGGCTCCGAGATGCACAGAAGACGGTGGCAGCTGCTGAAAAGAAGCACAGCGGTGAGTTTGTCGACAAGCAAGAGCATAGGCAGCTGCCTGTGCTTGGGAAGGAGCAGCTGCCTGGTTTTGGCAATTGCCTTCACAGCGCCCAGAAGCCCGGTGCTCTGCTGCTTTGTTTTCCGCAGTCAGTCAATTGCACACTAGTCAAGCTGAGCCAGGCTCTTCAGCTTTGCTGCTTTTGAGCATCTGTGCTCCACTTATGCTCTGTGACATCTCTCGAGGTGGTTTGCCTCGCCCAGGCTGGCAAGTGCCCGCTAGTACCTAGAGCTGGGCAGGAGAGGGCAGAGAGCACTTCCATCTGACAGCAGGTTGCAGATTGCCTCGGAAAGAGCCGTGTCCTTGGAATGTGCAGCAAATCCTCTTTCTTTGCAAACCGCGGTTAGTGTGCAGTGCAGGTCCACTCTCCCCTTGCCAAATGGAGTGGGAAAGCTTTTCGCTAAGATAGAGACGACTAGAGAGGCAGAAGCGCGGCTCCGGAGCTATCCGGAGGAAAGTGCCGCTTCCCGGCGTCTTTCGGCTTGAAGCGGCGCTCCGGAGCGCTGCGCTGCCGCTCTACTGAGCTGTGCGCGAATTAGCCGCTTCTTCGCCTCCGAGAGGCAGAGATCGCGGTTGCTTGGAAGAGGCGAAGAACGAAGCCGCAAAGAAGCGGGCTTGCGTGCGAAGCCTTCCGACTGCTGGAGGACGGTGGCTGCCGCTCTCCTGCCTCTTGAATTCACTCTCGGCAAGCGAAAGGAAAGCGTTCCAGGACAACTTGCCTGGGTTTTGACTTGGTCCTGATGCGTCCCACCTTGGCAAGTCTTGCTCGTCGCCAGAGGCTCCGAGATGCACAGAAGACGGTGGCAGCTGCTGAAAAGAAGGGCAGCGGTGAGTTTGTCGACAAGCAAGAGCATAGGCAGCTGCCTGTGCTTGGGAAGGAGCAGCTGCCTGGTTTTGGCAATTGCCTTCACAGCGCCCAGAAGCCCGGTGCTCTGCTGCTTTGTTTTCCGCAGTCAGTCAATTGCACACTAGTGAAGCTGAGCCAGGCTCTTCAGCTTTGCTGCTTTTGAGCATCTGTGCTCCACTTATGCTCTGTGACATCTCTCGAGGTGGTTTGCCTCGGCCAGGCTGGCAAGTGCCCGCTAGTACCTAGAGCTGGGCAGGAGAGGGCAGAGAGCACTTCCATCTGACAGCAGGTTGCAGATTGCCTCGGAAAGAGCCGTGTCCTTGGAATGTGCAGCAAATCCTCTTTCTTTGCAAACCGCGGTTAGTGTGCAGTGCAGGTCCACTCTCCCCTTGCCAAATGGAGTGGGAAAGCTTTTCGCTAAGATAGAGACGACTAGAGAGGCAGAAGCGCGGCTCCGGAGCTATCCGGAGGAAAGTGCCGCTTCCCGGCGTCTTTCGGCTTGAAGCGGCGCTCCGGAGCGCTGCGCTGCCGCTCTACTGAGCTGTGCGCGAATTAGCCGCTTCTTCGCCTCCGAGAGGCAGAGATCGCGGTTGCTTGGAAGAGGCGAAGAACGAAGCCGCAAAGAAGCGGGCTTGCGTGCGAAGCCTTCCGACTGCTGGAGGACGGTGGCTGCCGCTCTCCTGCCTCTTGAATTCACTCTCGGCAAGCGAAAGGAAAGCGTTCCAGGACAACTTGCCTGGGTTTTGACTTGGTCCTGATGCGTCCCACCTTGGCAAGTCTTGCTCGTCGCCAGAGGCTCCAAGATGCACAGAAGACGGTGGCAGCTGCTGAAAAGAAGCACAGCGGTGAGTTTGTCGACAAGCAAGAACATAGGCAGCTGCCTGTGCTTGGGAAGGAGCAGCTGCCTGGTTTTGGCAATTGCCTTCACAGCACCCAGAAGCCCGGTGCTCTGCTGCTTTGTTTTTCGCAGTCAGTCAATTGCACACTAGTGAAGCTGAGCCAGGCTCTTCAGCTTTGCTGCTTTTGAGCATCTGTGCTCCACTTATGCTCTGTGACATCTCTCGAGGTGGTTTGCCTCGGCCAGGCTGGCAAGTGCCCGCTAGTACCTAGAGCTGGGCAGGAGAGGGCAGAGAGCACTTCCATCTGACAGCAGGTTGCAGATTGCCTCGGAAAGAGCCGTGTCCTTGGAATGTGCAGCAAATCCTCTTTCTTTGCAAACCGCGGTTAGTGTGCAGTGCAGGTCCACTCTCCCCTTGCCAAATGGAGTGGGAAAGCTTTTCGCTAAGATAGAGACGACTAGAGAGGCAGAAGCGCGGCTCCGGAGCTATCCGGAGGAAAGTGCCGCTTCCCGGCGTCTTTCGGCTTGAAGCGGCGCTCCGGAGCGCTGCGCTGCCGCTCTACTGAGCTGTGCGCGAATTAGCCGCTTCTTCGCCTCCGAGAGGCAGAGATCGCGGTTGCTTGGAAGAGGCGAAGAACGAAGCCGCAAAGAAGCGGGCTTGCGTGCGAAGCCTTCCGACTGCTGGAGGACGGTGGCTGCCGCTCTCCTGCCTCTTGAATTCACTCTCGGCAAGCGAAAGGAAAGCGTTCCAGGACAACTTGCCTGGGTTTTGACTTGGTCCTGATGCCTCCCACCTTGGCAAGTCTTGCTCGTCGCCAGAGGCTCCGAGATGCACAGAAGACGGTGGCAGCTGCTGAAAAGAAGCACAGCGGTGAGTTTGTCGACAAGCAAGAGCATAGGCAGCTGCCTGTGCTTGGGAAGGAGCAGCTGCCTGGTTTTGACAATTGCCTTCACAGCGCCCAGAAGCCCGGTGCTCTGCTGCTTTGTTTTCCGCAGTCAGTCAATTGCACACTAGTGAAGCTGAGCCAGGCTCTTCAGCTTTGCTGCTTTTGAGCATCTGTGCTCCACTTATGCTCTGTGACATCTCTCGAGGTGGTTTGCCTCGGCCAGGCTGGCAAGTGCCCGCTAGTACCTAGAGCTGGGCAGGAGAGGGCAGAGAGCACTTCCATCTGACAGCAGGTTGCAGATTGCCTCGGAAAGAGCCGTGTCCTTGGAATGTGCAGCAAATCCTCTTTCTTTGCAAACCGCGGTTAGTGTGCAGTGCAGGTCCACTCTCCCCTTGCCAAATGGAGTGGGAAAGCTTTTCGCTAAGATAGAGACGACTAGAGAGGCAGAAGCGCGGCTCCGGAGCTATCCGGAGGAAAGTGCCGCTTCCCGGCGTCTTTCGGCTTGAAGCGGCGCTCCGGAGCGCTGCGCTGCCGCTCTACTGAGCTGTGCGCGAATTAGCCGCCTCTTCGCCTCCGAGAGGCAGAGATCGCGGTTGCTTGGAAGAGGCGAAGAACGAAGCCGCAAAGAAGCGGGCTTGCGTGCGAAGCCTTCCGACTGCTGGAGGACGGTGGCTGCCGCTCTCCTGCCTCTTGAATTCACTCTCGGCAAGCGAAAGGAAAGCGTTCCAGGACAACTTGCCTGGGTTTTGACTTGGTCCTGATGCGTCCCACCTTGGCAAGTCTTGCTCGTCGCCAGAGGCTCCGAGATGCACAGAAGACGGTGGCAGCTGCTGAAAGAAGGGCAGCGGTGAGTTTGTCGACAAGCAAGAACATAGGCAGCTGCCTGTGCTTGGGAAGGAGCAGCTGCCTGGTTTTGGCAATTGCCTTCACAGCGCCCAGAAGCCCGGTGCTCTGCTGCTTTGTTTTCCGCAGTCAGTCAATTGCACACTAGTGAAGCTGAGCCAGGCTCTTCAGCTTTGCTGCTTTTGAGCATCTGTGCTCCACTTATGCTCTGTGACATCTCTCGAGGTGGTTTGCCTCGCCCAGGCTGGCAAGTGCCCGCTAGTACCTAGAGCTGGGCAGGAGAGGGCAGAGAGCACTTCCATCTGACAGCAGGTTGCAGATTGCCTCGGAAAGAGCCGTGTCCTTGGAATGTGCAGCAAATCCTCTTTCTTTGCAAACCGCGGTTAGTGTGCAGTGCAGGTCCACTCTCCCCTTGCCAAATGGAGTGGGAAAGCTTTTCGCTAAGATAGAGACGACTAGAGAGGCAGAAGCGCGGCTCCGGAGCTATCCGGAGGAAAGTGCCGCTTCCCGGCGTCTTTCGGCTTGAAGCGGCGCTCCGGAGCGCTGCGCTGCCGCTCTACTGAGCTGTGCGCGAATTAGCCGCCTCTTCGCCTCCGAGAGGCAGAGATCGCGGTTGCTTGGAAGAGGCGAAGAACGAAGCCGCAAAGAAGCGGGCTTGCGTGCGAAGCCTTCCGACTGCTGGAGGACGGTGGCTGCCGCTCTCCTGCCTCTTGAATTCACTCTCGGCAAGCGAAAGGAAAGCGTTCCAGGACAACTTGCCTGGGTTTTGACTTGGTCCTGATGCGTCCCACCTTGGCAAGTCTTGCTCGTCGCCAGAGGCTCCGAGATGCACAGAAGACGGTGGCAGCTGCTGAAAAGAAGGGCAGCGGTGAGTTTGTCGACAAGCAAGAGCATAGGCAGCTGCCTGTGCTTGGGAAGGAGCAGCTGCCTGGTTTTGGCAATTGCCTTCACAGCGCCCAGAAGCCCGGTGCTCTGCTGCTTTGTTTTTCGCAGTCAGTCAATTGCACACTAGTCAAGCTGAGCCAGGCTCTTCAGCTTTGCTGCTTTTGAGCATCTGTGCTCCACTTATGCTCTGTGACATCTCTCGAGGTGGTTTGCCTCGCCCAGGCTGGCAAGTGCCCGCTAGTACCTAGAGCTGGGCAGGAGAGGGCAGAGAGCACTTCCATCTGACAGCAGGTTGCAGATTGCCTCGGAAAGAGCCGTGTCCTTGGAATGTGCAGCAAATCCTCTTTCTTTGCAAACCGCGGTTAGTGTGCAGTGCAGGTCCACTCTCCCCTTGCCAAATGGAGTGGGAAAGCTTTTCGCTAAGATAGAGACGACTAGAGAGGCAGAAGCGCGGCTCCGGAGCTATCCGGAGGAAAGTGCCGCTTCCCGGCGTCTTTCGGCTTGAAGCGGCGCTCCGGAGCGCTGCGCTGCCGCTCTACTGAGCTGTGCGCGAATTAGCCGCTTCTTCGCCTCCGAGAGGCAGAGATCGCGGTTGCTTGGAAGAGGCGAAGAACGAAGCCGCAAAGAAGCGGGCTTGCGTGCGAAGCCTTCCGACTGCTGGAGGACGGTGGCTGCCGCTCTCCTGCCTCTTGAATTCACTCTCGGCAAGCGAAAGGAAAGCGTTCCAGGACAACTTGCCTGGGTTTTGACTTGGTCCTGATGCGTCCCACCTTGGCAAGTCTTGCTCGTCGCCAGAGGCTCCGAGATGCACAGAAGACGGTGGCAGCTGCTGAAAAGAAGGGCAGCGGTGAGTTTGTCGACAAGCAAGAACATAGGCAGCTGCCTGTGCTTGGGAAGGAGCAGCTGCCTGGTTTTGGCAATTGCCTTCACAGCGCCCAGAAGCCCGGTGCTCTGCTGCTTTGTTTTCCGCAGTCAGTCAATTGCACACTAGTGAAGCTGAGCCAGGCTCTTCAGCTTTGCTGCTTTTGAGCATCTGTGCTCCACTTATGCTCTGTGACATCTCTCGAGGTGGTTTGCCTCGGCCAGGCTGGCAAGTGCCCGCTAGTACCTAGAGCTGGGCAGGAGAGGGCAGAGAGCACTTCCATCTGACAGCAGGTTGCAGATTGCCTCGGAAAGAGCCGTGTCCTTGGAATGTGCAGCAAATCCTCTTTCTTTGCAAACCGCGGTTAGTGTGCAGTGCAGGTCCACTCTCCCCTTGCCAAATGGAGTGGGAAAGCTTTTCGCTAAGATAGAGACGACTAGAGAGGCAGAAGCGCGGCTCCGGAGCTATCCGGAGGAAAGTGCCGCTTCCCGGCGTCTTTCGGCTTGAAGCGGCGCTCCGGAGCGCTGCGCTGCCGCTCTACTGAGCTGTGCGCGAATTAGCCGCTTCTTCGCCTCCGAGAGGCAGAGATCGCGGTTACTTGGAAGAGGCGAAGAACGAAGCCGCAAAGAAGCGGGCTTGCGTGCGAAGCCTTCCGACTGCTGGAGGACGGTGGCTGCCGCTCTCCTGCCTCTTGAATTCACTCTCGGCAAGCGAAAGGAAAGCGTTCCAGGACAACTTGCCTGGGTTTTGACTTGGTCCTGATGCGTCCCACCTTGGCAAGTCTTGCTCGTCGCCAGAGGCTCCGAGATGCACAGAAGACGGTGGCAGCTGCTGAAAAGAAGGGCAGCGGTGAGTTTGTCGACAAGCAAGAACATAGGCAGCTGCCTGTGCTTGGGAAGGAGCAGCTGCCTGGTTTTGGCAATTGCCTTCACAGCGCCCAGAAGCCCGGTGCTCTGCTGCTTTGTTTTCCGCAGTCAGTCAATTGCACACTAGTGAAGCTGAGCCAGGCTCTTCAGCTTTGCTGCTTTTGAGCATCTGTGCTCCACTTATGCTCTGTGACATCTCTCGAGGTGGTTTGCCTCGCCCAGGCTGGCAAGTGCCCGCTAGTACCTAGAGCTGGGCAGGAGAGGGCAGAGAGCACTTCCATCTGACAGCAGGTTGCAGATTGCCTCGGAAAGAGCCGTGTCCTTGGAATGTGCAGCAAATCCTCTTTCTTTGCAAACCGCGGTTAGTGTGCAGTGCAGGTCCACTCTCCCCTTGCCAAATGGAGTGGGAAAGCTTTTCGCTAAGATAGAGACGACTAGAGAGGCAGAAGCGCGGCTCCGGAGCTATCCGGAGGAAAGTGCCGCTTCCCGGCGTCTTTCGGCTTGAAGCGGCGCTCCGGAGCGCTGCGCTGCCGCTCTACTGAGCTGTGCGCGAATTAGCCGCCTCTTCGCCTCCGAGAGGCAGAGATCGCGGTTGCTTGGAAGAGGCGAAGAACGAAGCCGCAAAGAAGCGGGCTTGCGTGCGAAGCCTTCCGACTGCTGGAGGACGGTGGCTGCCGCTCTCCTGCCTCTTGAATTCACTCTCGGCAAGCGAAAGGAAAGCGTTCCAGGACAACTTGCCTGGGTTTTGACTTGGTCCTGATGCGTCCCACCTTGGCAAGTCTTGCTCGTCGCCAGAGGCTCCGAGATGCACAGAAGACGGTGGCAGCTGCTGAAAAGAAGGGCAGCGGTGAGTTTGTCGACAAGCAAGAGCATAGGCAGCTGCCTGTGCTTGGGAAGGAGCAGCTGCCTGGTTTTGGCAATTGCCTTCACAGCGCCCAGAAGCCCGGTGCTCTGCTGCTTTGTTTTTCGCAGTCAGTCAATTGCACACTAGTCAAGCTGAGCCAGGCTCTTCAGCTTTGCTGCTTTTGAGCATCTGTGCTCCACTTATGCTCTGTGACATCTCTCGAGGTGGTTTGCCTCGGCCAGGCTGGCAAGTGCCCGCTAGTACCTAGAGCTGGGCAGGAGAGGGCAGAGAGCACTTCCATCTGACAGCAGGTTGCAGATTGCCTCGGAAAGAGCCGTGTCCTTGGAATGTGCAGCAAATCCTCTTTCTTTGCAAACCGCGGTTAGTGTGCAGTGCAGGTCCACTCTCCCCTTGCCAAATGGAGTGGGAAAGCTTTTCGCTAAGATAGAGACGACTAGAGAGGCAGAAGCGCGGCTCCGGAGCTATCCGGAGGAAAGTGCCGCTTCCCGGCGTCTTTCGGCTTGAAGCGGCGCTCCGGAGCGCTGCGCTGCCGCTCTACTGAGCTGTGCGCGAATTAGCCGCTTCTTCGCCTCCGAGAGGCAGAGATCGCGGTTGCTTGGAAGAGGCGAAGAACGAAGCCGCAAAGAAGCGGGCTTGCGTGCGAAGCCTTCCGACTGCTGGAGGACGGTGGCTGCCGCTCTCCTGCCTCTTGAATTCACTCTCGGCAAGCGAAAGGAAAGCGTTCCAGGACAACTTGCCTGGGTTTTGACTTGGTCCTGATGCCTCCCACCTTGGCAAGTCTTGCTCGTCGCCAGAGGCTCCGAGATGCACAGAAGACGGTGGCAGCTGCTGAAAAGAAGCACAGCGGTGAGTTTGTCGACAAGCAAGAGCATAGGCAGCTGCCTGTGCTTGGGAAGGAGCAGCTGCCTGGTTTTGGCAATTGCCTTCACAGCGCCCAGAAGCCCGGTGCTCTGCTGCTTTGTTTTCCGCAGTCAGTCAATTGCACACTAGTCAAGCTGAGCCAGGCTCTTCAGCTTTGCTGCTTTTGAGCATCTGTGCTCCACTTATGCTCTGTGACATCTCTCGAGGTGGTTTGCCTCGCCCAGGCTGGCAAGTGCCCGCTAGTACCTAGAGCTGGGCAGGAGAGGGCAGAGAGCACTTCCATCTGACAGCAGGTTGCAGATTGCCTCGGAAAGAGCCGTGTCCTTGGAATGTGCAGCAAATCCTCTTTCTTTGCAAACCGCGGTTAGTGTGCAGTGCAGGTCCACTCTCCCCTTGCCAAATGGAGTGGGAAAGCTTTTCGCTAAGATAGAGACGACTAGAGAGGCAGAAGCGCGGCTCCGGAGCTATCCGGAGGAAAGTGCCGCTTCCCGGCGTCTTTCGGCTTGAAGCGGCGCTCCGGAGCGCTGCGCTGCCGCTCTACTGAGCTGTGCGCGAATTAGCCGCTTCTTCGCCTCCGAGAGGCAGAGATCGCGGTTGCTTGGAAGAGGCGAAGAACGAAGCCGCAAAGAAGCGGGCTTGCGTGCGAAGCCTTCCGACTGCTGGAGGACGGTGGCTGCCGCTCTCCTGCCTCTTGAATTCACTCTCGGCAAGCGAAAGGAAAGCGTTCCAGGACAACTTGCCTGGGTTTTGACTTGGTCCTGATGCGTCCCACCTTGGCAAGTCTTGCTCGTCGCCAGAGGCTCCAAGATGCACAGAAGACGGTGGCAGCTGCTGAAAAGAAGGGCAGCGGTGAGTTTGTCGACAAGCAAGAACATAGGCAGCTGCCTGTGCTTGGGAAGGAGCAGCTGCCTGGTTTTGGCAATTGCCTTCACAGCGCCCAGAAGCCCGGTGCTCTGCTGCTTTGTTTTTCGCAGTCAGTCAATTGCACACTAGTGAAGCTGAGCCAGGCTCTTCAGCTTTGCTGCTTTTGAGCATCTGTGCTCCACTTATGCTCTGTGACATCTCTCGAGGTGGTTTGCCTCGCCCAGGCTGGCAAGTGCCCGCTAGTACCTAGAGCTGGGCAGGAGAGGGCAGAGAGCACTTCCATCTGACAGCAGGTTGCAGATTGCCTCGGAAAGAGCCGTGTCCTTGGAATGTGCAGCAAATCCTCTTTCTTTGCAAACCGCGGTTAGTGTGCAGTGCAGGTCCACTCTCCCCTTGCCAAATGGAGTGGGAAAGCTTTTCGCTAAGATAGAGACGACTAGAGAGGCAGAAGCGCGGCTCCGGAGCTATCCGGAGGAAAGTGCCGCTTCCCGGCGTCTTTCGGCTTGAAGCGGCGCTCCGGAGCGCTGCGCTGCCGCTCTACTGAGCTGTGCGCGAATTAGCCGCTTCTTCGCCTCCGAGAGGCAGAGATCGCGGTTGCTTGGAAGAGGCGAAGAACGAAGCCGCAAAGAAGCGGGCTTGCGTGCGAAGCCTTCCGACTGCTGGAGGACGGTGGCTGCCGCTCTCCTGCCTCTTGAATTCACTCTCGGCAAGCGAAAGGAAAGCGTTCCAGGACAACTTGCCTGGGTTTTGACTTGGTCCTGATGCCTCCCACCTTGGCAAGTCTTGCTCGTCGCCAGAGGCTCCGAGATGCACAGAAGACGGTGGCAGCTGCTGAAAAGAAGGGCAGCGGTGAGTTTGTCGACAAGCAAGAGCATAGGCAGCTGCCTGTGCTTGGGAAGGAGCAGCTGCCTGGTTTTGGCAATTGCCTTCACAGCGCCCAGAAGCCCGGTGCTCTGCTGCTTTGTTTTCCGCAGTCAGTCAATTGCACACTAGTGAAGCTGAGCCAGGCTCTTCAGCTTTGCTGCTTTTGAGCATCTGTGCTCCACTTATGCTCTGTGACATCTCTCGAGGTGGTTTGCCTCGGCCAGGCTGGCAAGTGCCCGCTAGTACCTAGAGCTGGGCAGGAGAGGGCAGAGAGCACTTCCATCTGACAGCAGGTTGCAGATTGCCTCGGAAAGAGCCGTGTCCTTGGAATGTGCAGCAAATCCTCTTTCTTTGCAAACCGCGGTTAGTGTGCAGTGCAGGTCCACTCTCCCCTTGCCAAATGGAGTGGGAAAGCTTTTCGCTAAGATAGAGACGACTAGAGAGGCAGAAGCGCGGCTCCGGAGCTATCCGGAGGAAAGTGCCGCTTCCCGGCGTCTTTCGGCTTGAAGCGGCGCTCCGGAGCGCTGCGCTGCCGCTCTACTGAGCTGTGCGCGAATTAGCCGCTTCTTCGCCTCCGAGAGGCAGAGATCGCGGTTGCTTGGAAGAGGCGAAGAGCGAAGCCGCAAAGAAGCGGGCTTGCGTGCGAAGCCTTCCGACTGCTGGAGGACGGTGGCTGCCGCTCTCCTGCCTCTTGAATTCACTCTCGGCAAGCGAAAGGAAAGCGTTCCAGGACAACTTGCCTGGGTTTTGACTTGGTCCTGATGCGTCCCACCTTGGCAAGTCTTGCTCGTCGCCAGAGGCTCCAAGATGCACAGAAGACGGTGGCAGCTGCTGAAAAGAAGCACAGCGGTGAGTTTGTCGACAAGCAAGAACATAGGCAGCTGCCTGTGCTTGGGAAGGAGCAGCTGCCTGGTTTTGGCAATTGCCTTCACAGCACCCAGAAGCCCGGTGCTCTGCTGCTTTGTTTTTCGCAGTCAGTCAATTGCACACTAGTGAAGCTGAGCCAGGCTCTTCAGCTTTGCTGCTTTTGAGCATCTGTGCTCCACTTATGCTCTGTGACATCTCTCGAGGTGGTTTGCCTCGGCCAGGCTGGCAAGTGCCCGCTAGTACCTAGAGCTGGGCAGGAGAGGGCAGAGAGCACTTCCATCTGACAGCAGGTTGCAGATTGCCTCGGAAAGAGCCGTGTCCTTGGAATGTGCAGCAAATCCTCTTTCTTTGCAAACCGCGGTTAGTGTGCAGTGCAGGTCCACTCTCCCCTTGCCAAATGGAGTGGGAAAGCTTTTCGCTAAGCTAGAGACGACTAGAGAGGCAGAAGCGCGGCTCCGGAGCTATCCGGAGGAAAGTGCCGCTTCCCGGCGTCTTTCGGCTTGAAGCGGCGCTCCGGAGCGCTGCGCTGCCGCTCTACTGAGCTGTGCGCGAATTAGCCGCTTCTTCGCCTCCGAGAGGCAGAGATCGCGGTTGCTTGGAAGAGGCGAAGAACGAAGCCGCAAAGAAGCGGGCTTGCGTGCGAAGCCTTCCGACTGCTGGAGGACGGTGGCTGCCGCTCTCCTGCCTCTTGAATTCACTCTCGGCAAGCGAAAGGAAAGCGTTCCAGGACAACTTGCCTGGGTTTTGACTTGGTCCTGATGCCTCCCACCTTGGCAAGTCTTGCTCGTCGCCAGAGGCTCCGAGATGCACAGAAGACGGTGGCAGCTGCTGAAAAGAAGCACAGCGGTGAGTTTGTCGACAAGCAAGAGCATAGGCAGCTGCCTGTGCTTGGGAAGGAGCAGCTGCCTGGTTTTGACAATTGCCTTCACAGCGCCCAGAAGCCCGGTGCTCTGCTGCTTTGTTTTCCGCAGTCAGTCAATTGCACACTAGTGAAGCTGAGCCAGGCTCTTCAGCTTTGCTGCTTTTGAGCATCTGTGCTCCACTTATGCTCTGTGACATCTCTCGAGGTGGTTTGCCTCGGCCAGGCTGGCAAGTGCCCGCTAGTACCTAGAGCTGGGCAGGAGAGGGCAGAGAGCACTTCCATCTGACAGCAGGTTGCAGATTGCCTCGGAAAGAGCCGTGTCCTTGGAATGTGCAGCAAATCCTCTTTCTTTGCAAACCGCGGTTAGTGTGCAGTGCAGGTCCACTCTCCCCTTGCCAAATGGAGTGGGAAAGCTTTTCGCTAAGATAGAGACGACTAGAGAGGCAGAAGCGCGGCTCCGGAGCTATCCGGAGGAAAGTGCCGCTTCCCGGCGTCTTTCGGCTTGAAGCGGCGCTCCGGAGCGCTGCGCTGCCGCTCTACTGAGCTGTGCGCGAATTAGCCGCCTCTTCGCCTCCGAGAGGCAGAGATCGCGGTTGCTTGGAAGAGGCGAAGAACGAAGCCGCAAAGAAGCGGGCTTGCGTGCGAAGCCTTCCGACTGCTGGAGGACGGTGGCTGCCGCTCTCCTGCCTCTTGAATTCACTCTCGGCAAGCGAAAGGAAAGCGTTCCAGGACAACTTGCCTGGGTTTTGACTTGGTCCTGATGCGTCCCACCTTGGCAAGTCTTGCTCGTCGCCAGAGGCTCCGAGATGCACAGAAGACGGTGGCAGCTGCTGAAAAGAAGGGCAGCGGTGAGTTTGTCGACAAGCAAGAGCATAGGCAGCTGCCTGTGCTTGGGAAGGAGCAGCTGCCTGGTTTTGGCAATTGCCTTCACAGCGCCCAGAAGCCCGGTGCTCTGCTGCTTTGTTTTCCGCAGTCAGTCAATTGCACACTAGTGAAGCTGAGCCAGGCTCTTCAGCTTTGCTGCTTTTGAGCATCTGTGCTCCACTTATGCTCTGTGACATCTCTCGAGGTGGTTTGCCTCGGCCAGGCTGGCAAGTGCCCGCTAGTACCTAGAGCTGGGCAGGAGAGGGCAGAGAGCACTTCCATCTGACAGCAGGTTGCAGATTGCCTCGGAAAGAGCCGTGTCCTTGGAATGTGCAGCAAATCCTCTTTCTTTGCAAACCGCGGTTAGTGTGCAGTGCAGGTCCACTCTCCCCTTGCCAAATGGAGTGGGAAAGCTTTTCGCTAAGATAGAGACGACTAGAGAGGCAGAAGCGCGGCTCCGGAGCTATCCGGAGGAAAGTGCCGCTTCCCGGCGTCTTTTGGCTTGAAGCGGCGCTCCGGAGCGCTGCGCTGCCGCTCTACTGAGCTGTGCGCGAATTAGCCGCTTCTTCGCCTCCGAGAGGCAGAGATCGCGGTTGCTTGGAAGAGGCGAAGAACGAAGCCGCAAAGAAGCGGGCTTGCGTGCGAAGCCTTCCGACTGCTGGAGGACGGTGGCTGCCGCTCTCCTGCCTCTTGAATTCACTCTCGGCAAGCGAAAGGAAAGCGTTCCAGGACAACTTGCCTGGGTTTTGACTTGGTCCTGATGCGTCCCACCTTGGCAAGTCTTGCTCGTCGCCAGAGGCTCCGAGATGCACAGAAGACGGTGGCAGCTGCTGAAAAGAAGGGCAGCGGTGAGTTTGTCGACAAGCAAGAACATAGGCAGCTGCCTGTGCTTGGGAAGGAGCAGCTGCCTGGTTTTGGCAATTGCCTTCACAGCGCCCAGAAGCCCGGTGCTCTGCTGCTTTGTTTTTCGCAGTCAGTCAATTGCACACTAGTGAAGCTGAGCCAGGCTCTTCAGCTTTGCTGCTTTTGAGCATCTGTGCTCCACTTATGCTCTGTGACATCTCTCGAGGTGGTTTGCCTCGGCCAGGCTGGCAAGTGCCCGCTAGTACCTAGAGCTGGGCAGGAGAGGGCAGAGAGCACTTCCATCTGACAGCAGGTTGCAGATTGCCTCGGAAAGAGCCGTGTCCTTGGAATGTGCAGCAAATCCTCTTTCTTTGCAAACCGCGGTTAGTGTGCAGTGCAGGTCCACTCTCCCCTTGCCAAATGGAGTGGGAAAGCTTTTCGCTAAGCTAGAGACGACTAGAGAAGCAGAAGCGCGGCTCCGGAGCTATCCGGAGGAAAGTGCCGCTTCCCGGCGTCTTTCGGCTTGAAGCGGCGCTCCGGAGCGCTGCGCTGCCGCTCTACTGAGCTGTGCGCGAATTAGCCGCTTCTTCGCCTCCGAGAGGCAGAGATCGCGGTTGCTTGGAAGAGGCGAAGAACGAAGCCGCAAAGAAGCGGGCTTGCGTGCGAAGCCTTCCGACTGCTGGAGGACGGTGGCTGCCGCTCTCCTGCCTCTTGAATTCACTCTCGGCAAGCGAAAGGAAAGCGTTCCAGGACAACTTGCCTGGGTTTTGACTTGGTCCTGATGCCTCCCACCTTGGCAAGTCTTGCTCGTCGCCAGAGGCTCCGAGATGCACAGAAGACGGTGGCAGCTGCTGAAAAGAAGGGCAGCGGTGAGTTTGTCGACAAGCAAGAACATAGGCAGCTGCCTGTGCTTGGGAAGGAGCAGCTGCCTGGTTTTGGCAATTGCCTTCACAGCGCCCAGAAGCCCGGTGCTCTGCTGCTTTGTTTTCCGCAGTCAGTCAATTGCACACTAGTGAAGCTGAGCCAGGCTCTTCAGCTTTGCTGCTTTTGAGCATCTGTGCTCCACTTATGCTCTGTGACATCTCTCGAGGTGGTTTGCCTCGGCCAGGCTGGCAAGTGCCCGCTAGTACCTAGAGCTGGGCAGGAGAGGGCAGAGAGCACTTCCATCTGACAGCAGGTTGCAGATTGCCTCGGAAAGAGCCGTGTCCTTGGAATGTGCAGCAAATCCTCTTTCTTTGCAAACCGCGGTTAGTGTGCAGTGCAGGTCCACTCTCCCCTTGCCAAATGGAGTGGGAAAGCTTTTCGCTAAGATAGAGACGACTAGAGAGGCAGAAGCGCGGCTCCGGAGCTATCCGGAGGAAAGTGCCGCTTCCCGGCGTCTTTTGGCTTGAAGCGGCGCTCCGGAGCGCTGCGCTGCCGCTCTACTGAGCTGTGCGCGAATTAGCCGCTTCTTCGCCTCCGAGAAGCAGAGATCGCGGTTGCTTGGAAGAGGCGAAGAACGAAGCCGCAAAGAAGCGGGCTTGCGTGCGAAGCCTTCCGACTGCTGGAGGACGGTGGCTGCCGCTCTCCTGCCTCTTGAATTCACTCTCGGCAAGCGAAAGGAAAGCGTTCCAGGACAACTTGCCTGGGTTTTGACTTGGTCCTGATGCGTCCCACCTTGGCAAGTCTTGCTCGTCGCCAGAGGCTCCGAGATGCACAGAAGACGGTGGCAGCTGCTGAAAAGAAGGGCAGCGGTGAGTTTGTCGACAAGCAAGAGCATAGGCAGCTGCCTGTGCTTGGGAAGGAGCAGCTGCCTGGTTTTGGCAATTGCCTTCACAGCGCCCAGAAGCCCGGTGCTCTGCTGCTTTGTTTTCCGCAGTCAGTCAATTGCACACTAGTGAAGCTGAGCCAGGCTCTTCAGCTTTGCTGCTTTTGAGCATCTGTGCTCCACTTATGCTCTGTGACATCTCTCGAGGTGGTTTGCCTCGGCCAGGCTGGCAAGTGCCCGCTAGTACCTAGAGCTGGGCAGGAGAGGGCAGAGAGCACTTCCATCTGACAGCAGGTTGCAGATTGCCTCGGAAAGAGCCGTGTCCTTGGAATGTGCAGCAAATCCTCTTTCTTTGCAAACCGCGGTTAGTGTGCAGTGCAGGTCCACTCTCCCCTTGCCAAATGGAGTGGGAAAGCTTTTCGCTAAGATAGAGACGACTAGAGAGGCAGAAGCGCGGCTCCGGAGCTATCCGGAGGAAAGTGCCGCTTCCCGGCGTCTTTTGGCTTGAAGCGGCGCTCCGGAGCGCTGCGCTGCCGCTCTACTGAGCTGTGCGCGAATTAGCCGCTTCTTCGCCTCCGAGAGGCAGAGATCGCGGTTGCTTGGAAGAGGCGAAGAACGAAGCCGCAAAGAAGCGGGCTTGCGTGCGAAGCCTTCCGACTGCTGGAGGACGGTGGCTGCCGCTCTCCTGCCTCTTGAATTCACTCTCGGCAAGCGAAAGGAAAGCGTTCCAGGACAACTTGCCTGGGTTTTGACTTGGTCCTGATGCGTCCCACCTTGGCAAGTCTTGCTCGTCGCCAGAGGCTCCGAGATGCACAGAAGACGGTGGCAGCTGCTGAAAAGAAGGGCAGCGGTGAGTTTGTCGACAAGCAAGAACATAGGCAGCTGCCTGTGCTTGGGAAGGAGCAGCTGCCTGGTTTTGGCAATTGCCTTCACAGCGCCCAGAAGCCCGGTGCTCTGCTGCTTTGTTTTCCGCAGTCAGTCAATTGCACACTAGTGAAGCTGAGCCAGGCTCTTCAGCTTTGCTGCTTTTGAGCATCTGTGCTCCACTTATGCTCTGTGACATCTCTCGAGGTGGTTTGCCTCGCCCAGGCTGGCAAGTGCCCGCTAGTACCTAGAGCTGGGCAGGAGAGGGCAGAGAGCACTTCCATCTGACAGCAGGTTGCAGATTGCCTCGGAAAGAGCCGTGTCCTTGGAATGTGCAGCAAATCCTCTTTCTTTGCAAACCGCGGTTAGTGTGCAGTGCAGGTCCACTCTCCCCTTGCCAAATGGAGTGGGAAAGCTTTTCGCTAAGCTAGAGACGACTAGAGAAGCAGAAGCGCGGCTCCGGAGCTATCCGGAGGAAAGTGCCGCTTCCCGGCGTCTTTCGGCTTGAAGCGGCGCTCCGGAGCGCTGCGCTGCCGCTCTACTGAGCTGTGCGCGAATTAGCCGCTTCTTCGCCTCCGAGAGGCAGAGATCGCGGTTGCTTGGAAGAGGCGAAGAACGAAGCCGCAAAGAAGCGGGCTTGCGTGCGAAGCCTTCCGACTGCTGGAGGACGGTGGCTGCCGCTCTCCTGCCTCTTGAATTCACTCTCGGCAAGCGAAAGGAAAGCGTTCCAGGACAACTTGCCTGGGTTTTGACTTGGTCCTGATGCCTCCCACCTTGGCAAGTCTTGCTCGTCGCCAGAGGCTCCGAGATGCACAGAAGACGGTGGCAGCTGCTGAAAAGAAGGGCAGCGGTGAGTTTGTCGACAAGCAAGAACATAGGCAGCTGCCTGTGCTTGGGAAGGAGCAGCTGCCTGGTTTTGGCAATTGCCTTCACAGCGCCCAGAAGCCCGGTGCTCTGCTGCTTTGTTTTCCGCAGTCAGTCAATTGCACACTAGTGAAGCTGAGCCAGGCTCTTCAGCTTTGCTGCTTTTGAGCATCTGTGCTCCACTTATGCTCTGTGACATCTCTCGAGGTGGTTTGCCTCGGCCAGGCTGGCAAGTGCCCGCTAGTACCTAGAGCTGGGCAGGAGAGGGCAGAGAGCACTTCCATCTGACAGCAGGTTGCAGATTGCCTCGGAAAGAGCCGTGTCCTTGGAATGTGCAGCAAATCCTCTTTCTTTGCAAACCGCGGTTAGTGTGCAGTGCAGGTCCACTCTCCCCTTGCCAAATGGAGTGGGAAAGCTTTTCGCTAAGATAGAGACGACTAGAGAGGCAGAAGCGCGGCTCCGGAGCTATCCGGAGGAAAGTGCCGCTTCCCGGCGTCTTTTGGCTTGAAGCGGCGCTCCGGAGCGCTGCGCTGCCGCTCTACTGAGCTGTGCGCGAATTAGCCGCTTCTTCGCCTCCGAGAAGCAGAGATCGCGGTTGCTTGGAAGAGGCGAAGAACGAAGCCGCAAAGAAGCGGGCTTGCGTGCGAAGCCTTCCGACTGCTGGAGGACGGTGGCTGCCGCTCTCCTGCCTCTTGAATTCACTCTCGGCAAGCGAATGGAAAGCGTTCCAGGACAACTTGCCTGGGTTTTGACTTGGTCCTGATGCGTCCCACCTTGGCAAGTCTTGCTCGTCGCCAGAGGCTCCGAGATGCACAGAAGACCGTGGCAGCTGCTGAAAAGAAGGGCAGCGGTGAGTTTGTCGACAAGCAAGAGCATAGGCAGCTGCCTGTGCTTGGGAAGGAGCAGCTGCCTGGTTTTGGCAATTGCCTTCACAGCGCCCAGAAGCCCGGTGCTCTGCTGCTTTGTTTTCCGCAGTCAGTCAATTGCACACTAGTGAAGCTGAGCCAGGCTCTTCAGCTTTGCTGCTTTTGAGCATCTGTGCTCCACTTATGCTCTGTGACATCTCTCGAGGTGGTTTGCCTCGGCCAGGCTGGCAAGTGCCCGCTAGTACCTAGAGCTGGGCAGGAGAGGGCAGAGAGCACTTCCATCTGACAGCAGGTTGCAGATTGCCTCGGAAAGAGCCGTGTCCTTGGAATGTGCAGCAAATCCTCTTTCTTTGCAAACCGCGGTTAGTGTGCAGTGCAGGTCCACTCTCCCCTTGCCAAATGGAGTGGGAAAGCTTTTCGCTAAGATAGAGACGACTAGAGAGGCAGAAGCGCGGCTCCGGAGCTATCCGGAGGAAAGTGCCGCTTCCCGGCGTCTTTTGGCTTGAAGCGGCGCTCCGGAGCGCTGCGCTGCCGCTCTACTGAGCTGTGCGCGAATTAGCCGCTTCTTCGCCTCCGAGAGGCAGAGATCGCGGTTGCTTGGAAGAGGCGAAGAACGAAGCCGCAAAGAAGCGGGCTTGCGTGCGAAGCCTTCCGACTGCTGGAGGACGGTGGCTGCCGCTCTCCTGCCTCTTGAATTCACTCTCGGCAAGCGAAAGGAAAGCGTTCCAGGACAACTTGCCTGGGTTTTGACTTGGTCCTGATGCGTCCCACCTTGGCAAGTCTTGCTCGTCGCCAGAGGCTCCGAGATGCACAGAAGACGGTGGCAGCTGCTGAAAAGAAGGGCAGCGGTGAGTTTGTCGACAAGCAAGAACATAGGCAGCTGCCTGTGCTTGGGAAGGAGCAGCTGCCTGGTTTTGGCAATTGCCTTCACAGCGCCCAGAAGCCCGGTGCTCTGCTGCTTTGTTTTCCGCAGTCAGTCAATTGCACACTAGTGAAGCTGAGCCAGGCTCTTCAGCTTTGCTGCTTTTGAGCATCTGTGCTCCACTTATGCTCTGTGACATCTCTCGAGGTGGTTTGCCTCGGCCAGGCTGGCAAGTGCCCGCTAGTACCTAGAGCTGGGCAGGAGAGGGCAGAGAGCACTTCCATCTGACAGCAGGTTGCAGATTGCCTCGGAAAGAGCCGTGTCCTTGGAATGTGCAGCAAATCCTCTTTCTTTGCAAACCGCGGTTAGTGTGCAGTGCAGGTCCACTCTCCCCTTGCCAAATGGAGTGGGAAAGCTTTTCGCTAAGCTAGAGACGACTAGAGAAGCAGAAGCGCGGCTCCGGAGCTATCCGGAGGAAAGTGCCGCTTCCCGGCGTCTTTCGGCTTGAAGCGGCGCTCCGGAGCGCTGCGCTGCCGCTCTACTGAGCTGTGCGCGAATTAGCCGCTTCTTCGCCTCCGAGAGGCAGAGATCGCGGTTGCTTGGAAGAGGCGAAGAACGAAGCCGCAAAGAAGCGGGCTTGCGTGCGAAGCCTTCCGACTGCTGGAGGACGGTGGCTGCCGCTCTCCTGCCTCTTGAATTCACTCTCGGCAAGCGAAAGGAAAGCGTTCCAGGACAACTTGCCTGGGTTTTGACTTGGTCCTGATGCGTCCCACCTTGGCAAGTCTTGCTCGTCGCCAGAGGCTCCGAGATGCACAGAAGACGGTGGCAGCTGCTGAAAAGAAGGGCAGCGGTGAGTTTGTCGACAAGCAAGAACATAGGCAGCTGCCTGTGCTTGGGAAGGAGCAGCTGCCTGGTTTTGGCAATTGCCTTCACAGCGCCCAGAAGCCCGGTGCTCTGCTGCTTTGTTTTCCGCAGTCAGTCAATTGCACACTAGTGAAGCTGAGCCAGGCTCTTCAGCTTTGCTGCTTTTGAGCATCTGTGCTCCACTTATGCTCTGTGACATCTCTCGAGGTGGTTTGCCTCGGCCAGGCTGGCAAGTGCCCGCTAGTACCTAGAGCTGGGCAGGAGAGGGCAGAGAGCACTTCCATCTGACAGCAGGTTGCAGATTGCCTCGGAAAGAGCCGTGTCCTTGGAATGTGCAGCAAATCCTCTTTCTTTGCAAACCGCGGTTAGTGTGCAGTGCAGGTCCACTCTCCCCTTGCCAAATGGAGTGGGAAAGCTTTTCGCTAAGATAGAGACGACTAGAGAGGCAGAAGCGCGGCTCCGGAGCTATCCGGAGGAAAGTGCCGCTTCCCGGCGTCTTTTGGCTTGAAGCGGCGCTCCGGAGCGCTGCGCTGCCGCTCTACTGAGCTGTGCGCGAATTAGCCGCTTCTTCGCCTCCGAGAAGCAGAGATCGCGGTTGCTTGGAAGAGGCGAAGAACGAAGCCGCAAAGAAGCGGGCTTGCGTGCGAAGCCTTCCGACTGCTGGAGGACGGTGGCTGCCGCTCTCCTGCCTCTTGAATTCACTCTCGGCAAGCGAATGGAAAGCGTTCCAGGACAACTTGCCTGGGTTTTGACTTGGTCCTGATGCGTCCCACCTTGGCAAGTCTTGCTCGTCGCCAGAGGCTCCGAGATGCACAGAAGACCGTGGCAGCTGCTGAAAAGAAGGGCAGCGGTGAGTTTGTCGACAAGCAAGAACATAGGCAGCTGCCTGTGCTTGGGAAGGAGCAGCTGCCTGGTTTTGGCAATTGCCTTCACAGCGCCCAGAAGCCCGGTGCTCTGCTGCTTTGTTTTCCGCAGTCAGTCAATTGCACACTAGTGAAGCTGAGCCAGGCTCTTCAGCTTTGCTGCTTTTGCGCATCTGTGCTCCACTTATGCTCTGTGACATCTCTGGAGGTTGTTTGCCTCGGCCAGGCTGGCAAGTGCCCGCTAGTACCTAGAGCTGGGCAGGAGAGGGCAGAGAGCACTTCCATCTGACAGCAGGTTGCAGATTGCCTCGGAAAGAGCCGTGTCCTTGGAATGTGCAGCAAATCCTCTTTCTTTGCAAACCGCGGTTAGTGTGCAGTGCAGGTCCACTCTCCCCTTGCCAAATGGAGTGGGAAAGCTTTTCGCTAAGATAGAGACGACTAGAGAGGCAGAAGCGCGGCTCCGGAGCTATCCGGAGGAAAGTGCCGCTTCCCGGCGTCTTTCGGCTTGAAGCGGCGCTCCGGAGCGCTGCGCTGCCGCTCTACTGAGCTGTGCGCGAATTAGCCGCTTCTTCGCCTCCGAGAGGCAGAGATCGCGGTTGCTTGGAAGAGGCGAAGAACGAAGCCGCAAAGAAGCGGGCTTGCGTGCGAAGCCTTCCGACTGCTGGAGGACGGTGGCTGCCGCTCTCCTGCCTCTTGAATTCACTCTCGGCAAGCGAAAGGAAAGCGTTCCAGGACAACTTGCCTGGGTTTTGACTTGGTCCTGATGCGTCCCACCTTGGCAAGTCTTGCTCGTCGCCAGAGGCTCCGAGATGCACAGAAGACGGTGGCAGCTGCTGAAAAGAAGGGCAGCGGTGAGTTTGTCGACAAGCAAGAACATAGGCAGCTGCCTGTGCTTGGGAAGGAGCAGCTGCCTGGTTTTGGCAATTGCCTTCACAGCGCCCAGAAGCCCGGTGCTCTGCTGCTTTGTTTTCCGCAGTCAGTCAATTGCACACTAGTCAAGCTGAGCCAGGCTCTTCAGCTTTGCTGCTTTTGAGCATCTGTGCTCCACTTATGCTCTGTGACATCTCTCGAGGTGGTTTGCCTCGGCCAGGCTGGCAAGTGCCCGCTAGTACCTAGAGCTGGGCAGGAGAGGGCAGAGAGCACTTCCATCTGACAGCAGGTTGCAGATTGCCTCGGAAAGAGCCGTGTCCTTGGAATGTGCAGCAAATCCTCTTTCTTTGCAAACCGCGGTTAGTGTGCAGTGCAGGTCCACTCTCCCCTTGCCAAATGGAGTGGGAAAGCTTTTCGCTAAGCTAGAGACGACTAGAGAGGCAGAAGCGCGGCTCCGGAGCTATCCGGAGGAAAGTGCCGCTTCCCGGCGTCTTTCGGCTTGAAGCGGCGCTCCGGAGCGCTGCGCTGCCGCTCTACTGAGCTGTGCGCGAATTAGCCGCTTCTTCGCCTCCGAGAGGCAGAGATCGCGGTTGCTTGGAAGAGGCGAAGAACGAAGCCGCAAAGAAGCGGGCTTGCGTGCGAAGCCTTCCGACTGCTGGAGGACGGTGGCTGCCGCTCTCCTGCCTCTTGAATTCACTCTCGGCAAGCGAAAGGAAAGCGTTCCAGGACAACTTGCCTGGGTTTTGACTTGGTCCTGATGCGTCCCACCTTGGCAAGTCTTGCTCGTCGCCAGAGGCTCCGAGATGCACAGAAGACGGTGGCAGCTGCTGAAAAGAAGGGCAGCGGTGAGTTTGTCGACAAGCAAGAGCATAGGCAGCTGCCTGTGCTTGGGAAGGAGCAGCTGCCTGGTTTTGGCAATTGCCTTCACAGCGCCCAGAAGCCCGGTGCTCTGCTGCTTTGTTTTCCGCAGTCAGTCAATTGCACACTAGTGAAGCTGAGCCAGGCTCTTCAGCTTTGCTGCTTTTGAGCATCTGTGCTCCACTTATGCTCTGTGACATCTCTCGAGGTGGTTTGCCTCGCCCAGGCTGGCAAGTGCCCGCTAGTACCTAGAGCTGGGCAGGAGAGGGCAGAGAGCACTTCCATCTGACAGCAGGTTGCAGATTGCCTCGGAAAGAGCCGTGTCCTTGGAATGTGCAGCAAATCCTCTTTCTTTGCAAACCGCGGTTAGTGTGCAGTGCAGGTCCACTCTCCCCTTGCCAAATGGAGTGGGAAAGCTTTTCGCTAAGATAGAGAGGACTAGAGAGGCAGAAGCGCGGCTCCGGAGCTATCCGGAGGAAAGTGCCGCTTCCCGGCGTCTTTCGGCTTGAAGCGGCGCTCCGGAGCGCTGCGCTGCCGCTCTACTGAGCTGTGCGCGAATTAGCCGCCTCTTCGCCTCCGAGAGGCAGAGATCGCGGTTGCTTGGAAGAGGCGAAGAACGAAGCCGCAAAGAAGCGGGCTTGCGTGCGAAGCCTTCCGACTGCTGGAGGACGGTGGCTGCCGCTCTCCTGCCTCTTGAATTCACTCTCGGCAAGCGAAAGGAAAGCGTTCCAGGACAACTTGCCTGGGTTTTGACTTGGTCCTGATGCGTCCCACCTTGGCAAGTCTTGCTCGTCGCCAGAGGCTCCGAGATGCACAGAAGACGGTGGCAGCTGCTGAAAAGAAGGGCAGCGGTGAGTTTGTCGACAAGCAAGAGCATAGGCAGCTGCCTGTGCTTGGGAAGGAGCAGCTGCCTGGTTTTGGCAATTGCCTTCACAGCGCCCAGAAGCCCGGTGCTCTGCTGCTTTGTTTTCCGCAGTCAGTCAATTGCACACTAGTGAAGCTGAGCCAGGCTCTTCAGCTTTGCTGCTTTTGAGCATCTGTGCTCCACTTATGCTCTGTGACATCTCTCGAGGTGGTTTGCCTCGGCCAGGCTGGCAAGTGCCCGCTAGTACCTAGAGCTGGGCAGGAGAGGGCAGAGAGCACTTCCATCTGACAGCAGGTTGCAGATTGCCTCGGAAAGAGCCGTGTCCTTGGAATGTGCAGCAAATCCTCTTTCTTTGCAAACCGCGGTTAGTGTGCAGTGCAGGTCCACTCTCCCCTTGCCAAATGGAGTGGGAAAGCTTTTCGCTAAGATAGAGACGACTAGAGAGGCAGAAGCGCGGCTCCGGAGCTATCCGGAGGAAAGTGCCGCTTCCCGGCGTCTTTTGGCTTGAAGCGGCGCTCCGGAGCGCTGCGCTGCCGCTCTACTGAGCTGTGCGCGAATTAGCCGCTTCTTCGCCTCCGAGAGGCAGAGATCGCGGTTGCTTGGAAGAGGCGAAGAACGAAGCCGCAAAGAAGCGGGCTTGCGTGCGAAGCCTTCCGACTGCTGGAGGACGGTGGCTGCCGCTCTCCTGCCTCTTGAATTCACTCTCGGCAAGCGAAAGGAAAGCGTTCCAGGACAACTTGCCTGGGTTTTGACTTGGTCCTGATGCGTCCCACCTTGGCAAGTCTTGCTCGTCGCCAGAGGCTCCGAGATGCACAGAAGACGGTGGCAGCTGCTGAAAAGAAGGGCAGCGGTGAGTTTGTCGACAAGCAAGAACATAGGCAGCTGCCTGTGCTTGGGAAGGAGCAGCTGCCTGGTTTTGGCAATTGCCTTCACAGCGCCCAGAAGCCCGGTGCTCTGCTGCTTTGTTTTCCGCAGTCAGTCAATTGCACACTAGTGAAGCTGAGCCAGGCTCTTCAGCTTTGCTGCTTTTGAGCATCTGTGCTCCACTTATGCTCTGTGACATCTCTCGAGGTGGTTTGCCTCGGCCAGGCTGGCAAGTGCCCGCTAGTACCTAGAGCTGGGCAGGAGAGGGCAGAGAGCACTTCCATCTGACAGCAGGTTGCAGATTGCCTCGGAAAGAGCCGTGTCCTTGGAATGTGCAGCAAATCCTCTTTCTTTGCAAACCGCGGTTAGTGTGCAGTGCAGGTCCACTCTCCCCTTGCCAAATGGAGTGGGAAAGCTTTTCGCTAAGCTAGAGACGACTAGAGAGGCAGAAGCGCGGCTCCGGAGCTATCCGGAGGAAAGTGCCGCTTCCCGGCGTCTTTCGGCTTGAAGCGGCGCTCCGGAGCGCTGCGCTGCCGCTCTACTGAGCTGTGCGCGAATTAGCCGCTTCTTCGCCTCCGAGAGGCAGAGATCGCGGTTGCTTGGAAGAGGCGAAGAACGAAGCCGCAAAGAAGCGGGCTTGCGTGCCAAGCCTTCCGACTGCTGGAGGACGGTGGCTGCCGCTCTCCTGCCTCTTGAATTCACTCTCGGCAAGCGAAAGGAAAGCGTTCCAGGACAACTTGCCTGGGTTTTGACTTGGTCCTGATGCGTCCCACCTTGGCAAGTCTTGCTCGTCGCCAGAGGCTCCGAGATGCACAGAAGACGGTGGCAGCTGCTGAAAAGAAGGGCAGCGGTGAGTTTGTCGACAAGCAAGAGCATAGGCAGCTGCCTGTGCTTGGGAAGGAGCAGCTGCCTGGTTTTGGCAATTGCCTTCACAGCGCCCAGAAGCCCGGTGCTCTGCTGCTTTGTTTTCCGCAGTCAGTCAATTGCACACTAGTGAAGCTGAGCCAGGCTCTTCAGCTTTGCTGCTTTTGAGCATCTGTGCTCCACTTATGCTCTGTGACATCTCTCGAGGTGGTTTGCCTCGGCCAGGCTGGCAAGTGCCCGCTAGTACCTAGAGCTGGGCAGGAGAGGGCAGAGAGCACTTCCATCTGACAGCAGGTTGCAGATTGCCTCGGAAAGAGCCGTGTCCTTGGAATGTGCAGCAAATCCTCTTTCTTTGCAAACCGCGGTTAGTGTGCAGTGCAGGTCCACTCTCCCCTTGCCAAATGGAGTGGGAAAGCTTTTCGCTAAGATAGAGACGACTAGAGAGGCAGAAGCGCGGCTCCGGAGCTATCCGGAGGAAAGTGCCGCTTCCCGGCGTCTTTCGGCTTGAAGCGGCGCTCCGGAGCGCTGCGCTGCCGCTCTACTGAGCTGTGCGCGAATTAGCCGCTTCTTCGCCTCCGAGAGGCAGAGATCGCGGTTGCTTGGAAGAGGCGAAGAACGAAGCCGCAAAGAAGCGGGCTTGCGTGCGAAGCCTTCCGACTGCTGGAGGACGGTGGCTGCCGCTCTCCTGCCTCTTGAATTCACTCTCGGCAAGCGAAAGGAAAGCGTTCCAGGACAACTTGCCTGGGTTTTGACTTGGTCCTGATGCCTCCCACCTTGGCAAGTCTTGCTCGTCGCCAGAGGCTCCGAGATGCACAGAAGACGGTGGCAGCTGCTGAAAAGAAGGGCAGCGGTGAGTTTGTCGACAAGCAAGAGCATAGGCAGCTGCCTGTGCTTGGGAAGGAGCAGCTGCCTGGTTTTGGCAATTGCCTTCACAGCGCCCAGAAGCCCGGTGCTCTGCTGCTTTGTTTTCCGCAGTCAGTCAATTGCACACTAGTGAAGCTGAGCCAGGCTCTTCAGCTTTGCTGCTTTTGAGCATCTGTGCTCCACTTATGCTCTGTGACATCTCTCGAGGTGGTTTGCCTCGGCCAGGCTGGCAAGTGCCCGCTAGTACCTAGAGCTGGGCAGGAGAGGGCAGAGAGCACTTCCATCTGACAGCAGGTTGCAGATTGCCTCGGAAAGAGCCGTGTCCTTGGAATGTGCAGCAAATCCTCTTTCTTTGCAAACCGCGGTTAGTGTGCAGTGCAGGTCCACTCTCCCCTTGCCAAATGGAGTGGGAAAGCTTTTCGCTAAGCTAGAGACGACTAGAGAGGCAGAAGCGCGGCTCCGGAGCTATCCGGAGGAAAGTGCCGCTTCCCGGCGTCTTTCGGCTTGAAGCGGCGCTCCGGAGCGCTGCGCTGCCGCTCTACTGAGCTGTGCGCGAATTAGCCGCTTCTTCGCCTCCGAGAGGCAGAGATCGCGGTTGCTTGGAAGAGGCGAAGAACGAAGCCGCAAAGAAGCGGGCTTGCGTGCGAAGCCTTCCGACTGCTGGAGGACGGTGGCTGCCGCTCTCCTGCCTCTTGAATTCACTCTCGGCAAGCGAAAGGAAAGCGTTCCAGGACAACTTGCCTGGGTTTTGACTTGGTCCTGATGCGTCCCACCTTGGCAAGTCTTGCTCGTCGCCAGAGGCTCCGAGATGCACAGAAGACGGTGGCAGCTGCTGAAAAGAAGGGCAGCGGTGAGTTTGTCGACAAGCAAGAACATAGGCAGCTGCCTGTGCTTGGGAAGGAGCCGCTGCCTGGTTTTGGCAATTGCCTTCACAGCGCCCAGAAGCCCGGTGCTCTGCTGCTTTGTTTTCCGCAGTCAGTCAATTGCACACTAGTGAAGCTGAGCCAGGCTCTTCAGCTTTGCTGCTTTTGAGCATCTGTGCTCCACTTATGCTCTGTGACATCTCTCGAGGTGGTTTGCCTCGCCCAGGCTGGCAAGTGCCCGCTAGTACCTAGAGCTGGGCAGGAGAGGGCAGAGAGCACTTCCATCTGACAGCAGGTTGCAGATTGCCTCGGAAAGAGCCGTGTCCTTGGAATGTGCAGCAAATCCTCTTTCTTTGCAAACCGCGGTTAGTGTGCAGTGCAGGTCCACTCTCCCCTTGCCAAATGGAGTGGGAAAGCTTTTCGCTAAGATAGAGACGACTAGAGAGGCAGAAGCGCGGCTCCGGAGCTATCCGGAGGAAAGTGCCGCTTCCCGGCGTCTTTCGGCTTGAAGCGGCGCTCCGGAGCGCTGCGCTGCCGCTCTACTGAGCTGTGCGCGAATTAGCCGCTTCTTCGCCTCCGAGAAGCAGAGATCGCGGTTGCTTGGAAGAGGCGAAGAACGAAGCCGCAAAGAAGCGGGCTTGCGTGCGAAGCCTTCCGACTGCTGGAGGACGGTGGCTGCCGCTCTCCTGCCTCTTGAATTCACTCTCGGCAAGCGAATGGAAAGCGTTCCAGGACAACTTGCCTGGGTTTTGACTTGGTCCTGATGCGTCCCACCTTGGCAAGTCTTGCTCGTCGCCAGAGGCTCCGAGATGCACAGAAGACGGTGGCAGCTGCTGAAAAGAAGGGCAGCGGTGAGTTTGTCGACAAGCAAGAACATAGGCAGCTGCCTGTGCTTGGGAAGGAGCAGCTGCCTGGTTTTGGCAATTGCCTTCACAGCGCCCAGAAGCCCGGTGCTCTGCTGCTTTGTTTTCCGCAGTCAGTCAATTGCACACTAGTGAAGCTGAGCCAGGCTCTTCAGCTTTGCTGCTTTTGAGCATCTGTGCTCCACTTATGCTCTGTGACATCTCTCGAGGTGGTTTGCCTCGGCCAGGCTGGCAAGTGCCCGCTAGTACCTAGAGCTGGGCAGGAGAGGGCAGAGAGCACTTCCATCTGACAGCAGGTTGCAGATTGCCTCGGAAA
>NW_027100541.1:0-39987 GCF_031753505.1 Anomalospiza imberbis | reverse complement strand
TTTTTTTGTTTTTCCTTTGGGGTGCCCCTCGTGGCTCCGTGCCCCGCGTGGCTCCGTGCCCCGCGTGGGCGCCCCGGGCCGCCCCTACTCACCCCTCTGCCCATGGCGCTGCCGTCGCCGTTCCCAGCCCGGGACACTTTTTGGGGGGGGCGCGGCGACAGCGGCCGAGAAAAACCCAGCGGGCCCCGCCCGGGCCGGCCCCCCCCCCGCCCCCACCCCGCCCCCCACCCCAGCCCCCGCCGCTCCCCCCGGCCCGCGGGGGTGGGGGGTGGGGGGGGGGTCCCGGGGGGCCGCTGGGAACGCAGGTGTGTGCGGGGGGAGGGGACGACCCTTCCTGACCCCCCCAAATCCAGGGGGACCCCCACATCCGGACCACCCGCGGGGCAGTTTTAGGGGGGGGGGCGCTCATTTTTGGAGCCTCCCTGCCCCCCCTCCGGATCCAGGGGGTGACCCCGGGGGGGGGGGGGTTTGGGGGGTGGGGGGGGTGTTGTTTATTTTTTTGGGGGGGTCCCCACCCCGGTGTGTGCCCGGTGCTCCCGGGCTGATCCCGCCTGGCAGCGGGAGGTGCCCGGGAATGCGGCCGGGGGCTAAAATTAGCCCGGGAACGGCCGAGAGTCGGGGGACACCGAGGGGGGGTGAACTGGGGGGGCTGTGCCGGGAGTCCGGCTGTGCCCGGGGTCCGGCTGTTCCCAGGCTCTGACTGTTCCAGGGGATCCACGGCGCCCCAGGGGCGGCTGTACCTGGGGACACGGCTGTTCCCAGGCTCTGACTGTTCCCTGGAATCCAAATGTTGCCAAAATCTGGCTGCTGCCAGGGACCGACTGTGGCTAGATCTGGCTGTTGCCAGAATCGGCTGTGCCCAGGATCCGGCTGTTCCCGGGATCCAGCTGTTCCCAGAATCCGGCTGTTGCCAGGATCCGGCTGTTCCCGGGATCTGGCTGTTGCCAGGATCCAGCTGTTGCCAGGATCCAGCTGTTGCCGGAATCCAGCTGTTCCCGGAATCCGGCTGTTCCCAGGATCCAGCTGTTCCCGGAATCCGACTGTTCCCGGAATCTGGCTGTTCCTGGAATACGGCTGTTGCCAGGATCAGGCTGTTCCCGTAATCCGGCTGTTCCCGGGATCCGGCTGTTGCCAGGATCCGGCTGTTGCCAGGATCCGGCTGTTGCCTGGATCCAGCTGTTCCCGGGATCTGGCTGTTGCCAGGATCCGGCTGTTGCCAGGATCCAGCTGTTCCCGTAATCTGGCTGTTGCCAGGATCCGGCTGTTGCCAGGATCCAGCTGTTGCCGGGATCCGGCTGTTGCCGGGATCCGGCTGTTCCCGGGATCTGGCTGTTGCCGGGATTCGGCTGTTGCCAGGATCAGGCTGTGCCCACCCTGCTTCATTCCCGGTGTCTGATTGTTCCCAGGCTCCGGCTGTTCCCTGGGTCTGGCTGTGCCCGTGGAGGCTGTTCCAGGGGACACGGCTGTTCCCGGTGTCCCCTTGTCCCCAAATCCGGCTGTTCCCGGTGTCCGGCTGCTCCTGGTGTCCCCTTGTCCCCAAACTCCGGCTGTTCCCAGTGTCCCCTTGTCCCCAAACTCCAGCTGTTCCCGGTGTCCGGCTGTTCCCGGTGTCCCCTTGTCCCCAAATCCGGCTGTTCCCGGTGTCCGGCTGCTCCTGGTGTCCCCTTGTCCCCAAACTCCGGCTGTTCCCAGTGTCCCCTTGTCCCCAAACTCCAGCTGTTCCCGGTGTCCGGCTGTTCCCAGTGTCCCCTTGTCCCCAATCAGGCTGTTCCCGGTGTCCGGCTGTTCCCGGTGTCCGGCTGTTCCCGGTTGTCCCCTTGTCCCCAAATCCGGCTGTTCCTGGTGTCTGGCTGTTCCCGATGTCCCTTTGTCCCCAAATCCGGCTGTTCCCGGTGTCCGGCTGTTCCTGTCCCCCCGCCCCCTCCCGCCCCCCCAGTGTCCCCAGTGCCGTGCCAAGGTCCTCTCCCAGTACAACCCCCCCCCCGGGCTTTATCTCCATGGCAACCGCCAAGGGCAGCTCAAGAGCGGGGGGGGGGCACCGGTGACACCAGTGACACCAGTCTGCACCAGTGACACCAGTGACACCAGTGACACCAGTCTGCACCAGTGACACCAGTGACACCAGTGACACCGGTCTGCACCAGTGACACCAGTTACACCGGTGACACCAGTGACACCAGTCCACACCAGTGACACCAGTGACACCAGTGACACCGGTCTGCACCAGTGACACCAGTGACACCAGTGACACCAGTGACACCGGTCTGCACCAGTGACACCAGTGACACCAGTGACACCAGTCTGCACCAGTGACACCAGTGACACCAGTGATACCAGTGACACCGGTGACACTGGTCTGCACCAGTGATACCAATGACACCAGTGACACCAGTGACACCAGTGACACCAGTCCACACCAGTGACACCAGTCTGCACCAGTTACCCCAGTGACACCAGTGACACCAGTCTGCAACAGTGACACCAGTGACACCAGTCTGTACCAGTTACCCCAGTGACACCAGTCTGCACCAGTGATACCAGTGACACCAGTCTGTACCAGTGACACCAGTGACACCAGTGACACCAGTGACACCGGTGACACCAATGACACCAGTCTGCACCAGTGACACCAGTCTGCACCAGTGATACCAGTCTGCACCAGTTACCCAGTGACACCAGTGACACCAGTCTGCACCAGTTACCCCAGTGACACCAGTCTGCACCAATGACACCAGTCCGCACCAGTTATCAGCTCCCCCAGCCCGCGGCTCCACTCCCTGCACCAGCCGCGCCCTCCAGTGCCGCCCAGTATCCTCCCAGTATCCTCCCAGTATCTTCCCTGTACAGAACCCGGCGCTCCCTGTCCAGCCCTGCAGCCTCGGTGCAGACCAGTAACCCCAGTGTAGACCAGTAACCCCAGTCCGGACCAGTCCCCCCCAGTACCTCCCAGTCTGCCCTAGTGGCCCCCCAGTTCGTCCCAGTACTGCCCAGTCTGCCCATTGTCCCCAGCACCTCCCAGTCCATCCCAGCACTTCCCAGTTCCCCCTGTGCTATTCTTCCCAGTGCTCCCAGTCCGTTCCAGTCCCCTGGGGTTCATCCCAGTGCCCCCAGTCCATCCCAGTCCATCCCAGTGCCTCCTTGTCTGTCCCAGTCCTCCCAGTGCCCCCAGTCCATCCCAGTCCTCCCAGTGCCTGTCTCTCCCAGTCCATCCCAGTGCCCCCAGTCCATCCCAGTCCATCCCAGTCCATCCCAGTCCATCCCAGTGCCTGTCTCTCCCAGTCCATCCCAGTGCCCCCAGTCCATCCCAGTCCATCCCAGTCCATCCCAGTGCCTGTCTCTCCCAGTCCATCCCAGTGCCCCCAGTCCATCCCAGTCCATCCCAGTGCCAGTCTATTCCAGTCCATCCCAGTGCCCCCAGTCCATCCCAGTCCATCCCAGTGCCAGTCTGTTCCAGTCCATCCCAGTGCCTGTCTCTCCCAGTCCCCTCAATCCATCCCAGTCTCCCCAGTCCTCCCAGTCCCCGGTCGGTCCCAGTTCCCCCAGTCCCCCCCAGTGCCTCCAGTCCCCCGCAGCCGTGGCCGGTTCCCCTGCTCCTGCCGCCCCTTGTCCCCCCCTTTGTCCCCTCTCTGTCCCCCCCACCCCCCTGTCCCCGCTGTCCCCCCCGCTGTCCCCCCCGCTGTCCCCAAGCTGAACAAACACCGATGACGCGGGACCGGGGCCACGTGCCGGGACCGTCCCCACGGGGGACCCGGGGACCGCCCCGCGCCCCCCCCCCGGCCCACAGCCCTGCCCCCAGCCCGTCCCAGTCCTCCCAGTCCTTCCCAGTCCTTCCCAGTCCTCCCAGTACCCCCCAGTCCTTCCCAGTCCTCCCAGTACCCCCCAGTCCCCTCAGTCCTTCCCAGTCCTCCCAGTACCCCCCAGTCCTCCCAGTCCTTCCCAGTCCTCCCAGTACCCCCCCAGTCCATCCCACGACTCCCACTCGCACCAGTCCTCCCAATTCCCAGTCTCTCCCCTCTCCCAGTCCCTCCCAGTCCTCCCAGTACCCCCCAGTCCTCCCAGTCCATCCCACGACTCCCACTCGCACCAGTCCTCCCAATTCCCAGTCTCTCCCCTCTCCCACTCCCTCCCAGTCCTCCCAGTACCCCCCAGTCCTTCCACTCCCCCCTCTCCCCAGTTCCCCCAGCCATCCCCCCAGTCCCCCCCAGCCCCCTCCCAGTCCCTCCCAGTCCTCCCAGTACCCCCCAGTCCTCCCAGTCCATCCCAGTACCCCCCAGTCCCTCCCAGTCCCTCCCAGTACCCCCAGTCCTTCCACTCCCCCCTCTCCCCAGTTCCCCCAGCCATCCCCCCAGTCCCCCCCCAGTCCCTCCCAGTCCCTCCCAGTCCCCCCAGTCCCCTGCCCGTCCCCGCCGCCCCCCGCCCCGCGCAGCTGCTGCCCGTGGGCGGCAGGAATGCGACAGCCGGGGGGACACGGGGGGGACAACACGCGTGTCGCACGCGGGACACGCGGGGGGCTGGGGAGGGCGCGGGGTCGCTGCTTTTGGGGGGAGGGGGTCGCAGCCCCTGCCCCCCCCCCCCCCACCCCCACGCGCGAAAGGGGAGGGGCGGGGGGCGGGGTGGGCGGGGCTTTGGTGGCGCTCAGCCCCCGTTCGGCTGCGTTCGGCTGCGTTCGGATGCGTTCGGATGCGTTCGGCTGCGTTCGGATGCGTTCGGATGCGTTCGGATGCGTTCGGATGCGTTCGGCTCCTTTCGGATGCGTTCGGCCCCGCTCAGCCTCGGCTCGGCTCCGCCCGGATTTCTTCGGCTCCTTTCGGCTCCGCTCGGCTCCGCTCGGCTCCGCTCGGCCCCGCTCGGCCCCGCTCGGCTCCGTTCGGCTCCGTTCGGCTCCGTTCGGCTCCGTTCGGCTCCGTTCGGCCCCGCTCGGCTCCGCTCGGCTCCGATCGGCTCCGCAGCCCCCAGCACCGCCCCCCCACACTGGGGGGGGATCCCGTGGGGACACTGGGGGAGGGGATGGGGGCTCCGCGTCCTCCCCCACCTCAGGGAGCCCCGGCCCGCGCTGGCACGGGGGTCTCGGTGCCCCCCGCCCGCACTGGGGGTCCCCATGTCCTTGGGGGACCCCACACCCACCCTGAGGGTCCCCATGTCCTTGGGGGACCCCACACCCACACTGAGGGTCCCCATGTCCTTTGAGAGACCCCACACCCACCCTGGGGGTCCCCATGTCCTTGGGGGACCCCCCCACACCCACCCTGGGGTTCCCCATGTCCTTTGAGAGACCCCACACCCACCCTGAGGGTCCCCAGGTCCTTTGAGAGACCCCACACCCACCTTGGGGGTCCCCATGTCCTTGAGAGACCCCACACCCACCCTGAGGGTCCCCAGGTCCTTTGAGAGACCCCACACCCACCCTGAGGGTCCCCAGGTCCTTTGAGAGACCCCACACCCACCCTGAGGGTCCCCAGGTCCTTTGAGAGACCCCACACCCACCCTGAGGGTCCCCATGTCCTTGGGGGACCCCACACCCACCCTGGGGGTCCCCATGTCCTTGGGGGACCCCACACCCACCCTGAGGGTCCCCAGGTCCTTTGAGAGACCCCACACCCACCTTGGGGGTCCCCATGTCCTTGGGGGACCCCACACCCACCCTGAGGGTCCCCAGGTCCTTTGAGAGACCCCACACCCACCTTGGGGGTCCCCATGTCCTTGGGGGACCCCACACCCACCCTGAGGGTCCCCATGTCCTTGGGGGACCCCACACCCACCCTGGGGGTCCCCATGTCCTTGGGGGACCCCACACCCACCCTGAGGGTCCCCATGTCCTTGGGGGACCCCACACCCACCCTGGGGGTCCCCATGTCCTTGGGGGACCCCACACCCACCCTGGGGGTCCCCATGTCCTTGAGAGACCCCACACCCACCCTGGGGGTCCCCATGTCCTTGAGAGACCCCACACCCACCCTGGGGGTCCCCATGTCCTTTGAGAGACCCCACACCCACCCTGAGGGTCCCCATGTCCTTGGGGGACCCCACACCCACCCTGGGGTTCCCCATGTCCTTTGAGAGACCCCACACCCACCCTGGGGGTCCCCATGTCCTTGGGGGACCCCATACCCACCCTGAGGGTCCCCATGTCCTTGGGGGACCCCATACCCACCCTGAGGGTCCCCATGTCCTTTGAGAGACCCCACACCCACCCTGGGGGTCCCCATGTCCTTTGAGAGACCCCCACACCCACCCTGAGGGTCCCCATGTCCTTGGGGGACCCCCCTGCCCACCCTGGGGGTCCCCATGTCCTTGGGGAACCCCACACCCACCCTGGGGGTCCCCATGTCCTTGAAGGGGTAGCACTGACCCCTTCCTGCCCCCCCCCTGCAGGAATTGGGGTCAGGGCGCTGTGCCCACCCCGATTTCACCCCGAATTCCTCGGGGGACCCTCTGGATTGCCCCTCCCGCCAGGCCCCAAGCCCAGGGACACCCCAAATCCACCGCCCGCACCCCAAAACCGCCACCACCGTCGTAACGGGGGGATGTTTATTAAACAGGGTCATGTTTGGGGACCATTGCCGCGATTCGGGGCTGGCCAGGGTCCCCTTGGTCTCCTGAGAGATTCTGGGGTCCCCCCTCGGCCCCACAAACCCAGGGACACCCCAAAACCACCCCACCACCACAATGGGGGGATTTTTTTGCTATTTACACCCAGATTTTCTGGCATCACCTCAACTCGGGGCTGGCCAGGGTCCCCTTGGTCTCCTGAGAGATTTTGGGGTCCCTCCTCATCCCCACAAATGCAGGAACACCCCACAAACCCAGGGACGCCCAAAAAGCCCAGGGACACCCCAAAACCACCACCACCACCGTAACGGGGGGGATTTTCAGTATTTACACCCAGATTTTGGTGGCATCGCCTCGACTTGGGTGAGGCCAAGGTCCCGTTGCTCTCATGGCGGATTTTGGGATCCCCTTTGCTCCCACAAACCCAGGGACACCCCAAAAGCCCAGGGACATCCCAAAAGCCCAGGGACACCCCAAAACCACCACCACCATCCGAACGGGGGGGGTTTTCAGTATTTACACCCAGATTTTGGTGGCATCACCTCAACTCGGGGCTGGCCAGGGTCCCATTGGTCTCCTGAGAGATTTTGGGGTCCCTCCTCGTCCCCACAAACGCAGGAACACCCCACAAACCCAGGGACGCCCAAAAAGCCCAGGGACACCCCAAAAACCACCACCAACACCGTAACGGGGGGGATTTTCAGTATTTACACCCAGATTTTGGTGGCATCACCTCAACTCGGGGCTGGCCAGGGTCCCGTTGGTCTCCTGAGAGATTCTGGGGTCCCTCCTCATCCCCACAAATGCAGGAACACCCCAAAAGCAAGCCCAGGGACACCTCAAAACCACCACCACCACCATCCGAACGGGGGGGGATTTCCAGTATTTACACCCAGATTTTGGTGGCATCACCGCGACTCGGGGCTGGCCAAGGTCCCGTTGCTCTCGCGGGGGGACATTTCGGGGTCCCCCTCGCCCCCCGCCGCCGCCGCCTCGTCCAGGCGGCTGGGGATGGACCAGTACAGGTGGGCATCGCGGCGGGCGGCGGCGGCCGCCAGCTGGCGGGCGCTGCAGGCCGGGGTGGGCACGGGCACGGTGTGGTGGAAGCCCCCGTAGTCCACCTCGTAGAAACCTTCCTCGAGGCTGAGCAGCGGCGTGAAGCGGTGGCCCCACAGCACCTCGTCCGCCAGGTACGAGCTGCGCGCCTGGCACGTCATCCCTGGGGGGCACGGGGGGGCAGGGGTGAGGGGCACCCCGATATCTGAGTCACTCAGGGCACGGGGGACCCCAAAACCTGGAGGTTCCTGACCCCACAACACTTCATCCGCCAGGTACGAGCTGCGCACCTGGCACGTCATCCCTGGGGGCCACGGGGGGGGCAGGGGTGAGGGGAACCCCGATATCTGAGTCACTCAGGGCATGGGGACCCCGATATCTGAGTCACTCAGGGCACGGGGGACCCCAGTACCTGGAGGTTCCTGACCCCACAGCACCTCGTCCGCCAGGTACGAGCTGCGCACCTGGCACGTCATCCCTGGGGGGCACGGGGGGGGCAGGGGTGAGGGGAACCCCGATATCTGAGTCACTCAGGGCATGGGGACCCCGATATCTGAGTCACTCAGGGCACGGGGGACCCCAGTACCTGGAGGTTCCTGACCCCACAGCGCCTCGTCCGCCAGGTACGAGCTGCGCACCTGGCACGTCATCCCTGGGGGGCATGGGGGGGGCAGGGGTGAGGGGAACCCCGATATCTGAGTCACTCAGGGCACGGGGGACCCCAAAACCTGGAGGTTCCTGACCCCACAGCACCTCGTCCGCCAGGTAGGAGCTGCGCACCTGGCACGTCATCCCTGGGGGGCACGGGGGGGCAGGGGTGAGGGGAACCCCGATATCTGAGTCACTCAGGGCATGGGGACCCCGATATCTGAGTCACTCAGGGCATGGGGACCCCGATATCTGAGTCACTCAGGGCACAGGGGCCCCAATACCTGGAGGTTCCTGACCCCACAGCACTTCATCCGCCAGGTATGAGCTGCGCACCTGGCACGTCATCCCTGGGGGGCACGGGGGTCAGGGAGGCTCCCAAAATGGGAGGGGTGAGGGGCACCCCGATATCTGAGTCACTCAGGGCACAGGGGACCCCAGTACCTGGAGGTTCCTGACCCCACAGCACTTCATCCGCCAGGTACGAGCTGCGCGCCTGGCACGTCATCCCTGGGGGGCACGGGGGGGGCAGGGGTGAGGGGAACCCCGATATCTGAGTCAGGGCATGGGGACCCCCGATATCTGAGTCACTCAGGGCACGGGGGACCCCAAAACCTGGAGGTTCCTGACCCCACAGCGCCTCGTCCACCAGGTAGGAGCTGCGCACCTGGCACGTCATCCCTGGGGGGCACGGGGGTCAGGGAGGCTCCCAAAATGGGAGGGGTGAGGGGCACCCCGATATCTGAGTCACTCAGGGCATGGGGACCCCGATATCTGAGTCACTCAGGGCATGGGGACCCCGATATCTGAGTCACTCAGGGCATGGGGGACCCCAATACCTGGAGGTTCCTGACCCCACAGCACTTCATCCGCCAGGTACGAGCTGCGCGCCTGGCACGTCATCCCTGGGGGCCACGGGGGGGGGCAGGGGTGAGGGGAACCCCGATATCTGAGTCACTCAGGGCATGGGGACCCCGATATCTGAGTCACTCAGGGCACGGGGGACCCCAGTACCTGGAGGTTCCTGACCCCACAGCACCTCGTCCGCCAGGTACGAGCTGCGCACCTGGCACGTCATCCCTGGGGGCCACGGGGGGGGGCAGGGGTGAGGGGCACCCCGATATCTGAGTCACTCAGGGCACGGGGGACCCCAAAACCTGGAGGTTCCTGACCCCACAGCACTTCATCCGCCAGGTACGAGCTGCGCACCTGGCACGTCATCCCTGGGGGCCACGGGGGGGGGCAGGGGTGAGGGGAACCCCGATATCTGAGTCACTCAGGGCATGGGGACCCCCGATATCTGAGTCACTCAGGGCACAGGTGACCCCAAAACCTGGAGGTTCCTGACCCCACAGCACTTCATCCGCCAGGTACGAGCTGCGCACCTGGCACGTCATCCCTGGGGGGCACGGGGGGGCAGGGGTGAGGGGAACCCCGATATCTGAGTCACTCAGGGCATGGGGACCCCGATATCTGAGTCACTCAGGGCATGGGGACCCCGATATCTGAGTCACTCAGGGCACGGGGGACCCCAAAACCTGGAGGTTCCTGACCCCACAGCACCTCGTCCACCAGGTAGCTGGCACGTCATCCCTGGTGGGCACAGGGGTAAGGGGTGAGGGGCACCCCAATACCTGAGTCCCTCAGGGCATGGGGACCCCAATACCTGAAGAATCCAGGGCATGGGAAACCCCAAATCTGGTAGGAGGGGTCTGTGAAACCCCCAGAGTTTGGGGCACCCCAATACCTGAATCGCTCAGGGCACAGGGACCCCAATACCTGAGTCACTCAGGTGATAAGGGACCCCAATACCTGAAATCCCAGGACATGGGGCACCCCATAAGTGAAACCCCCGGAGCATGGGGCACCCCAAACCCTCCTGGGGGGTCTGTGCTGCACCCAGGGTATGGGGGGGGACCCCAAATCTGGTAGGAGGGGTCTGCGAAACCCCCACCTTTTGGGGCACCCCAATACCTGAAGGCTCCTGACCCCATAGCACCTTGTCCGGCAGGTACGAGGGGTGGGGAGACCCCAGAAGGTCGGGGGGGCAAGGGAAACCCCAAATCTGGTAGGAGGGGTCTGTGAAACCCCCAGGGCTTGGAACACCCCAATAACTGAAGTCCCCAGGACATGGGACACCCCAAACCCACCTGGTGGGGTCTGTGCTGTGCCCCCATTTTGGGGGACCCCAAATCTGGTAGAGGGGTCTGTGAAGCCCCCAGCAGAGATGTCCCCATGGAGGTGAGGTGTCCCCACACGGACATGATGGGTCCCCCTGGAGGTGATGGGTCCCCATGGAGGTGTCCCCATGGACATGAGATGTCCCCATGGACATGATGTGTCCCCATGGAGGTGATGGGTCCCAAGAAGATGATGTCCCCATGGAGATGAGATGTCCCCAAGAAGATGATGCATCCTCATGGAGGTGTCCCCATGGATCTGTCCCCCCAGAGATGATGTGTCCTCGTGGAGGTGTCCCCATGGAGATGAGATGTCCCCATGGAGACAAAGTGTCCCCATGGAGGTGATGTCCCCACAGAGATGAGATGTCCACAGGAAGATGTGTCCTCATGGAGGTGTCCCCATGGATCTGTCCCATGGAGATGATGATGTCCCCATTGAGATGAGATGTCCCCAAGAAGATGTGTCCTCATGGAGGGTGTCCCCATGGATCTGTCCCATGGAGATGATGATGTCCCCATTGAGATGGGATGTCCCCATGGAGATGGTGTGTCCTCATGGAGGTGCCCCCATGGATGTGTCCCAAATTGATGATGTCTCCTCATGGAGGTGTCCCCATGGACCAGTCCCACGGAGATGACGTGTCCCACGAAGACGATACATCCCCACAAAGACAATATGTCCCACGGTGATGACGTCCCCATGGATGTATGCACACAAAGACGCCACGTCCCCATGCCACCGAGGCGTCCCCGTGCCACCGAGGCGTCCCCGGTGCCACCGAGGCGTCCCCGCCCCGTTTACCTGTGGCCTCCACCATGCCCTCGAGGATGACGACGATCTCGAAGTCATCCCTCTCCAGCTGCCCCCGCGACACGTCCCAGAAGGGGCTGCGCTCGTCGATCTCGTGGCTGATGATGAGCGGCGACACCAGGAAGAGCCGGTCGTCGCCCGTCTCGAAGCCCACGCTCAGGTCGGTCTGGTCCAGCGGGATGAACTCGCCCTCCTGCGTCTGCTTGGACTGGATGAGCTTGGCGCGGATGGAGGCCTCCACGATGTGCGAGTCGCGCAGGTCGCCCCACGCGGAACATCAGGCACAGGCGGTCGTCGCGCAGCGACACCACGGCGTGCGAGGAGAACACCAAGGTCTCGGCGCGCTTGTTGGGCTGCGAGATCTTGACGAACATGCAGCCCACCATGAAGGCGTTGACCATGGAGCCCAGGATGGCCTGCAGCAGCAGCAGCACGATGCCCTCGGGGCACGTGTCCGTGATGACGCGGTGGCCGTAGCCGATGGTGGTCTCGGTCTCGATGGAGAAGAGGAAGGCGGACACGAAGCCGTTGAGGTTGTTGACGCACGGCGTCCAGGTGTGGTCGCCCAGGTGCTCCAGGTCGCCGCGGCTGTAGGCGATGACCCACCAGATGAGGCCGAAGAAGAGCCAGGTGAGGGCGTAGGCCAGGATGAAGATGAGGAGGCTGAAGCGCCACTTGAGGTCCACCAGGGTGGTGAAGATGTCGGTCAGGTAGCGGTAGGTCTCGCGCACGTTGCCGTGCTGGACGTTGCACTTGCCGTCCTTCTCCACGTAGCGCTGGCGCTTCCGGGCCACCGCGCCCCCCCCGGCCCCCCACGGGCGGCGTTTGGGGGCTTGGGGGGGCGGGGGAGGCGGCTTGGCCTCGGCGGGGACCCCCGTGGGGACCCCCTCGGGGACCCCGCAGAAGGCGGCGTTGTCCTGAGCCATCAGCGGCGGCTGTGGGGGGACAGGGGTGTGAAGACTGGGGAAACTGGGAGGACTGGGATGGGGGAGTGGGGGGATGGAGGTGCCAAACTGGGGGGACTGGGATGGGGGAGTGGGGGGATGGAAGGGCCAAACTGGGGGGGATGGAGGTGCCAAACTGGGGGAACTGGGAGGGAGGAGTTGCGGGGTGGAACTCCCAAACTGGGGGGACTGGGAGGGAATGGGGGGGATGGAGGTGCCAAACTGGGGGGATTGGGATGGGGGAGTGGGGGGATGGAAGTGCCAAACTGGGGGAAGTGGGAGGGAGAAGTTGGGGGGTGGAACTCCCAAACTGGGGGGACTGGGAGGGAATGGGGGGGATGGAGCCCTCAAACTGGGGGAACTGGGAGGGAATGGGGGGGGATGGAGGTGCCAAACTGGGGGGACTGGGAGGGAATGGGGGGGGATGGAGGTGTCAAACTGGGGGGATTGGGAGGGAATGGGGGGATGGAGCCCTCAAACTGGGGGGACTGGGAGGGAATGGGGGGATGGAGGTGCCAAACTGGGGGGACTGGGAGGGAATGGGGGGGATGGAGGTGTCAAACTGGGGGGACCGGGAGGGAATGGGGGGGTTGCCCCCTCCGCGCACACCCGGGTTCAGCCCCCTGCGGGCCCTGCACGCGCGCCGAGCTCCCCTTGCGCGCTCGCGCTTTCACACGCGCGTGCACGCGCAGCCGGGTCACGCGCGCCCCCCGCCCCCCCCCTTACACACGCGTGTGCCCCGGGAGGGGGGAGGGGGGAGGGGGGGGGGGGGGTCCCTGCGGCACCACCCCCAAATTCCCCCCCCCTCCCCCTTCCCCATTCCCCATTCCGGGTTTTGGGGGGCACGGCCGGGTTTGGGGGGTGGGGGGGGGGGCACGGCCGGGTTTGGGGGGGGAAGGGGGGGCACGGCCGGCTTTTGGGGGGGGGGGGGGGTTGCCCGGCCGTGTTCGGGGGGCTCCCCCCGCTCGCCCCGCGCCCCCCGCCCGCTCTCACCGCTGCCGCAGCCCCGCTCGCTCCGAGCGCTACCGGGCCCCCCCCCCCCCCCCCCGCCCCGTTCCCCGGCAACGGCCGCGCGCGGATAAAAATACCGGGAGCCCCCGCCCCCCCCCCCCCCACCCCCCCCTCCCCCGGCACCCCCCCCTCACCGCACGGACAACTGGCCCGGGGGTGGCCAGCGCTAGCCCAACCCCCCTACCCCCCCCACCACCAGAATCGGTTTCGCCCCCATCATCAGCGCAACCCCCCCCATCATTAGCGCCCCTCCCCCCCATCATTAGCCCAGGGGTGCTTCTCATTAGCCCAGCCCCCCCCCCCACCCCCCCCCCCAGATTCACGCCCCCTCATCACTAGCCCGGCGGTGGCCAGCGCTTGCCCAGCCCCCCCCCTGCCCCCGCGCTCAGTTACGCCCCCTGAATTATCACAGCCCCCCCCCCCCCACACCCCTCCCCGCCAGGCTCAAGCCCCCACCCCATCGGTAGCCCAGGGGTCTCCTTCATTAGCCCAGCCACCCCTGCGCTAGCCCAGGGACGCCGTTCGCTCGCCCAGCTCCCCTCGGATTAGCCCCCCCCTCCCATAATTAGCCTGGGGGTGCCCGTCATTAGCCCAACCCCTCCCGGCTCAGCCCCTCCCTCCCCCCATCACTAGCCCTGGGGTCTCCAGCGTTAGTCCAGCCATGCCCACACAAGCTCTAGGGTGGCCATCACTAGCCCAGCTCCACCTAGCCCGAGGGTAGCCGTCATTAGCCCAGTGCCCCCCCCCGGCTCGGGCCCCCCCCCATCATTGGCCCACGACTCTCCATCATTAGCCCAGACCCCCCTCTATCACTAGCCAAGGGGTCCTCCTCAATTGCCCAAACCCCGCCATTAGCCCAGCGCCCCAGCCAGTAGCCCAGCCCCCACCCCATCTCTAACCCAGCCCCCCATCATTAGCCCAACCCCTCATGACTAGCCCAGGGCTCCCCATCATTAGCCCACCCCCCTTTACTAGCCCACCTCCCCCATCACCAGCCCAGGAATCCCCCTCCATTGCCCAGCCCCCTCCTCATTAGCCCAGAGCTCCCCCAACACTAGCCCAGGCCCCTCACCGTTAGCCAAGCCCCCCAACTAGCCCAGAGGCCATCACTAGCCCAGGCCCCCTTCCCCATTAGCCCAATGTCCCCACTAGCCAAGTAGTCCCCATTGCTAGCCCAGGGTCCGCCTCCATTGCCCAGCCCCCCCCACTAGCCCAGTGCTCGGCCCGGCCCCGCCCTCCCCGGTAGCCCCGGCCCCGCGGTCGCTCGCCCCCCCTTCCCCCCCCGGACGGACAAAGGCTCTTTGTGCCTCCGGAGCGGCCGGGACAGGCCTGGCATGGGGCTGCCACGGACACACGGACACACCGACACACTGACCAGCCACCCACGGACACACGGACACACGGACACACAGACACACTGACTGACACACTGACCAGCCACCCACGGACACACGGACACACGGACACACAGACACACTGACCAGCCACCCACGGACACACGGACACACGGACACATGGACACACTGACACACTGACTGACACACTGACCAGCCACCCACGGACACACGGACACACGGACACACAGACACACTGACCAGCCACCCACGGACACATGGACACACGGACACACTGACCAGCCACGCACGGACACACGGACACACCGACCAACAGACTGACCAGCCACCCACGGACACACGGACACACGGACACACAGACACACTGACCAGCCACCCACGGACACACCGACCAACAGACTGACCAGCCACCCACGGACACACGGACACACCGACTAACAGACTGACCATCCACACATGGACACATGGACACACGGACACACAGACACACTGACCGACACACTGACCAGCCACCCACGGACACACGGACACACGGACACACTGACCAACAGACTGACCAGCAACCCACGGACACACGGACACACGGACACACTGACCATCCACCCACGGACACATGGACACACGGACACACCGACCAACAGACTGATCATCCACCCACGGACACACTGACCATCCACACATGGACACATGGACACGCAGACACACAGACACACTGACCAGCCACCCACGGACACACGGACACACGGACACACGGGCACACTGACCAGCCACCCACGGACACACTGACCATCCACACGTGGACACATGGACACACGGACACACGGACACACTGACCAGCCACTCACGGACACATGGACACACGGACACACAGACACACTGACCAGCCACCCACGGACACACGGACACACGGACACACTGACCGACACACTGACCAGCCACCCACGGACACACAGACACACGGACACACTGATCAGCCACTCACAGACACATGGACACACGGACACACCGACCAACACACTGACCAGCAACCCACGGACACACAGACACACGGACACACTGACCAGCAACCCACGGACACACAGACACACGGACACACTGACCAGCCACCCACGGACACACAGACACACGGACACACTGACCAGCAACCCACGGACACACAGACACACGGACACACTGACCAGCCACCCACGGACACACGGACACACAGACACGGGACCCACAGACCCCAAATCCCGCAGTCCTGCATCCCACGGACCCGCACCCCACAGGCCACGACCCTCAGACCCCACGGACACGGGACCACGGAGCCGCACCCCACGGACCCCACGGACACGGGACCCACAGACACGGACCCCAAACCCACCGCCCCACGGCCCCGGGACCCCCTCAGTGGCACCCACGGGCTGGGGGGGTCTGTGCCCACGCGTGACCCCGCACGAGGATGCTCCGGGTGGGGATGAGGAGGGGTCACATCCCCGGGCCCCCCGTGCGTGGGTGGGGCTGCCATGACCCCGGGTGACCTTGGCGGGATCCCCCCGGTAACGGTGTCGCCCCAGGGTGTGCGGACCCTGCCCGGTGCCACCACCGGGACCCCCCTTGGAGGTGCCGGTGCCCAGGGGACCCCGCCGAGACCCCCGGTGTCCCCGCTGGGACCCCAAGTGCCGGTGCCGGTGCCTGGACATCACCACCGGGACCCTCCGGTGACCCCGCCGCGACCCCCAGGACAGGTGCCAATGCCTGGACAACGCCACCGGGACCCCCAGCGCCGGCGCCGGTGCCCGGGAGACCCTGCCCGAAGCCCCCGGTGTCCCCGCCGGGACCCCCATTGCCTGGAGGACCCCGCCAGAACCCCGGCTGCCGGTGGCCATGCCCGCACATCCCCCCGCGTGCCCCCCGGTGCCCCCACCGGGACCCCCACTGCCGGTCCCGGTGCCCGCACACCCCCCCCATTCCCCCCGCTGCCCCCACCGGGACCCCCATTGCGGTGCCGGTGCCCGCGGGCGGGGTCCCCCGGCCACCCCCCCCCCCCCCCCCCCCGTGCCCGGTAACGTGACCCGGTGCCGGCCGGCTCCTTTTCCACCCCATTAACCCCCGGCCCGCCCCCGGCGGCTCCTCCCCGCCCCGGGCCCCCCCCCGGTTCCACGGAGGGGGGGGGGGTGCCCGTCCCGCCGCCGCGGCCCCGCCGAGCCATAAAGCCCATGGGGAGCCGGCCGGGCTGAGCACGGCGGGACCCGCGACCCCCCCAGCAAGGTAAGGGCGGCCGGGGGGGGCACCGGGGGTCCCCCGTCCCCTCCCGGGGGGTCCCGAGGGCTGCGGGCACCGGCTGGTGGCGCTGAGATGGCACCGGCCCTGGAGAGGGGAGCCCCGTGACCCCTTGTCCCCCCCACCTCCGGTGGCACCGCAGCCCCGTTGTCCCCACATCCCTGTGTCGCCATCACCCCACGACCCCGTGACTCCGTGAGGCCACGTCCCTGTGTCCCCGTGTCCCTGTGTCCAGCCATCCCCGGGTCCCCAAATCCCCGTGTCCCCAAGTCCCCCACATCCCCAAATCCTTGTGTCCCACATTCCCATGTCCTCGTTTCTGTGTGTCCCCATGTCCCCATGTCCCCATGTCACGTACCACTGCGTCCTTGTGTCTCTGTATCCCCATGTTCCCTCATATCCCAGTGTCCCCATGTCCACCCATCGCCATGTCCCCATGTCCCCATATTTCCATGTCCCCATGTCTGCATGTTCCCATATTTCCATGTCCCCATATCCCCCTGTCTCCATGTCCCCACGTTCCCCCATCGCCATGTCCCAATGTCCCCATATTCCCGTGTCCCTGTGCCCCACAGCGATGTGTCCCCATCCCCCTGTGTCTCCATGTCCCCATGTCCCTCAGATCCCGTGTCCCTCTTCCATGTCCCCAACACCCTGTGCCCCACATCCCCATGTCACATATCCCCATGTCCTATGTCCCCATATCCCTGTGTCCCCTGTGTCCCACGTCCCCATCCCCTGTCCCCATGTCATGTATCCCCAGGTCCGGTGTCCCCAAGGCCCCTGTCCCTTTATCCCCATGTCCCCATATCCCCATGTCCCTGAATCCCCGTGTCCCCATGTCCCCATCCCTCTACCTGCTGTCCCCCCATCCCACTGTTTCCATTCCCCCCTCCCAGTGCAGGGACCCGGGGGGACAGCAGATCTGGGGGAGGGGGGCACACACAGCACCCCCCAGGTCCCCCTTTGTTGTCCCCCAGCCCCAGCTGGGATGGACCCTCCCCCAGCTGAACTGGGATGTGGGATATCCCGGATGTGGGTTATCCCAGGTGTGGGTTATCCTGGAATTTGCGTTATCCCAGGTGTGGGTTATCCCGGATGTGGGTTATCCCAGGTGTGGGTTATCCCAGGTGTGGGTTATCCCAGGTGTGGGTTATTCCTAGTGTCCCAGGTGTGGGTTATCCCATGTATGGGTTATCCCAGGTGTGGTTTATCCCAGGTGTGGGATATCCTGGAATTTGCGTTATCCCAGGTGTGGGTTATCCAGAGTGTGGGTTATCCCGGATGTGGGATATCCCAGGTGTGGGTTATCCCAGGTGTGGGTTATTCTGAGTGTCCCAGGTGTGGGTTATCCCAGGTGTGAGTTATCCTGGATGTGGGTTATTCTGAGTGTCCCAGGTGTGGGTTATCCCAGGTGTGGGTTATCCTGGAATTTGGGTTATCCCAGGTGTGGGTTATCCCAGGTGTGGGTTATTCTGAGTGTCCCAGGTGTGGGTTATCCCAGGTGTGAGTTATCCTGGATGTGGGTTATTCTGAGTGTCCCGGATGTGGGTTATCCCAGGTGTGGGTTATCCTGGAATTTGCGTTATCCCAGGTGTGGGTTATCCCAGGTGTAGGTTATTCTGAGTGTCCCGGATGTGGGTTATCCCAGGTGTGGGTTATCCTGGAATTTGCGTTATCCCAGGTGTGGGTTATCCCAGGTGTGGGTTATTCTGAGTGTCCCAGGTGTGGGTTATCCCAGGTGTGGGTTATCCTGGAATTTGGGTTATCCCAGGTGTGGGTTATCCCATGTATGGGTTATCCCATGTATGGGTTAACCCAGGTGTGGGTTATCCCGGATGTGGGATATCCCAGGTGTGGGTTATTCCGAGTGTCCCAGGTGTGGGTTATCCCAGGTGTGGGTTATCCCAGCTGTGGGTTATTCCAAGTGTGGGTTATTCCGAGTGTTCCAGGTGTGGGTTATCCTGGAATTTGGGTTATCTCAGGTGTGGGTTATCCCAAGTGTGGGTTATTCTTGGTGTGGGTTATTCCAGCTGTGGGTTATCCTGGAATCTATCCCAGGTGTGGATTATCCCACATGTTGGTTATTCCACGTGAGGTTTATCCTGGAATGTAGGTTATCCTGAAATTTAGGTTAATCTGGAATGTGGGCTATCCCAGCTGTGGGTTATCCCAGGTGTGGGTTATCCTGGAATTCAGGTTGTCCTGGATGTAGACTATCCCAGGTGTGGATTATCCCAGGTGTGAATTATCCCAGGTATGAGTTATCCCAGGTGTGGCTTATCCAGGTGTGGGTTATCCCGGGTGTGGGTTATCCCGGGGGTGGGTTATCCCAGGTATGAGTTATCCCAGGTGTGGGTTATCCGGGTGTGGGTTATCCCAGGTATGGGTTATCCCGGGTGTGGGTTATCCCGGGTGTGCGTTATCCTGGGTGTGGGTTATCCCAGGTATGAATTATCCCGGGTGTGGGTTATCCCGGGTGTGCGTTATCCTGGGTGTGGGTTATCCCAGGTATGAATTATCCCAGGTGTGGGTTATCCGGGTGTGGGTTATCCCAGGTATGAATTATCCCGGGTGTGGGTTATCTCGGGTGTGGGTTATCCTGGGTGTAATCCCAGATGTGGTTTATCCCAGGTGTGGGTTATCCCGGTGTGGGTGTGGGTTATCCCAGATGTGGGTTATCCCGGGTGTGGGTTATCCCGGGTGTGGGTTATCCCAGGTATGAGTTATCCCAGGTGTGGTTTATCTCGGGTATGGGTTATCCTGGGTGTGGGTTATCCCGGGTATGGGTTATCCCAGGTGTGGTTTATCTCGGGTATGGGTTATCCTGGGTGTGGGTTATCCCGGGTGTGGGTTATCCCAGGTGTGGTTTATCTCGGGTATGGGTTATCCTGGGTGTGGGTTATCCCAGGTGTGGTTTATCTCGGGTATGGGTTATCCCGGGTATGGGTTATCCCGGGTATGGGTTATCCCAGGTATGGGCTATCCAGACATCCCTTATCCCGGATGTGACCTAAGGCACCATTCTGGGGTCCCCCCGATGCTGTGAGGGGGATCCTGGCACGCCCGGGACCCCGGGGTCACCTTGGGGATGGGGGACATCCCCCAGGACCATGGCGGGGGGGACAGGGGTGCCCCAGGACACACAGTGGGGACAGAGCGGGGCCTGGCACCCTCATGGTGGCACTGACAGTGACAGGGGGCCCCTGGGACAGTGACAGGGACCCCTGGGACAGTGACAGGGACCCCTGGCACCCTCATGGTGGCACTGACAGTGACAGGGGGCCCCTGGGACTGTGACAGGGACCCCTGGGACAGTGACAGGGACCCCTGGCACCCTCATGGTGGCACTGACAGTGACAGGGGGCCCCTGGGACAGTGACAGGGACCCCTGGGACAGTGACAGGGACCCCTGGGACCCTCATGGTGGCACTGACAGTGACAGGGACCCCTTGGGACCTCGGTGGTGGCTGTGACAGTGACAGGGACCTCTGAGACCTACATTGGGGTGGGTGATGGGGGCCCCAGGGGTGACAGTGACAGTAGCGATGGGGGTCCCTGTGTCCCCTTGGTGGCAGTGGGGGTCCCTGTGTCCCCTCAGTGACAGTGACAGTAGTGATGGGGGTCCCTGTGTCCCCTCGGTGACAGTGACAGAAGCGATGGGGGTCCCTGTGTCCCCTCAGTGACAGTGACAGTAACAATGGGGGTCCCTGTGTCCCCTCGGTGACAGTGACAGTAGCGATGGGGGTCCCGGTGTCCCCTCGGTGACAGTGACAGAAGCGATGGGGGTCCCTGTGTCCCCTCGGTGACAGTGACAGAAGCGATGGGGGTCCCTGTGTCCCCTCAGTGACAGTGACAGTAACAATGGGGGTCCCTGTGTCCCCTCGGTGACAGTGACAGTAGCGATGGGGGTCCCTGTGTCCCCTCGGTGACAGTGACAGAAGCGATGGGGGTCCCTGTGTCCCCTCGGTGACAGTGACAGAAGCGATGGGGGTCCCTGTGTCCCCTCGGTGACAGTGGGGGTCCCTGTGTCCCCTCGGTGACAGTGACAGAAGCGATGGGGGTCCTGTGTCCCCTCGGTGACAGTGACAGAAGTGATGGGGGTCCTGTGTCCCCTCGGTGACAGTGACAGAAGCGATGGGGGTCCCTGTGTCCCCTCGGTGACAGTGACAGTAGCGATGGGGGTCCCTGTGTCCCCTCTGTGGCAGTGGGGGGTCCCTGTGTCCCCTCGATGACAGTGACAGAAGCGATGGGGGTCCCTGTGTCCCCTCTGTGGCAGTGGGGGTCCCTGTGTCCCCTCGGTGACAGTGACAGTAGCGATGGGGGTCCCTGTGTCCCCTCTGTGGCAGTGAGGGTCCCTGTGTCCCCTCGATGACAGTGACAGAAGCGATGGGGGTCCCTGTGTCCCCTCTGTGGCAGTGGGGGTTCCTGTGTCCCCTCGGTGACAGTGACAGCAGCGATGGGGGTCCCTGTGTCCCCTCGGTGACAGTGACAGTAGCGATGGGGGTCCCTGTGTCCCCTCGGTGACAGTGACAGAAGCGATGGGGGTCCCTGTGTCCCCTCGGTGACAGTGACAGTAGCGATGGGGGTCCCTGTGTCCCCTCGGTGACAGTGGGGGTCCCTGTGTCCCCTCGGTGACAGTGACAGAAGCGATGGGGGTCCTGTGTCCCCTCGGTGACAGTGACAGAAGTGATGGGGGTCCTGTGTCCCCTCGGTGACAGTGACAGAAGCGATGGGGGTCCCTGTGTCCCCTCGGTGACAGAAGCGATGGGGGTCCCTGTGTCCCCTCGGTGACAGTGACAGAAGCGATGGGGGTCCCTGTGTCCCCTCGGTGACAGTGACAGAAGCGATGGGGGTCCCTGTGTCCCCTCTGTGGCAGTGGGGGTCCCTGTGTCCCCTCGGTGACAGTGACAGAAGCGATGGGGGTCCCTGTGTCCCCTCTGTGGCAGTGGGGGTCCCTGTGTCCCCTCGGTGACAGTGACAGAAGCGATGGGGGTCCCTGTGTCCCCTCGGTGACAGTGACAGAAGCGATGGGGGTCCCTGTGTCCCCTCTGTGGCAGTGGGGGTCCCTGTGTCCCCTCGGTGACAGTGACAGAAGCGATGGGGGTCCCTGTGTCCCCTCTGTGGCAGTGGGGGTCCCTGTGTCCCCTCGGTGACAGTGACAGTAGCGATGGGGGTCCCTGTGTCCCCTCGGTGACAGAAGCGATGGGGGTCCCTGTGTCCCCTCGGTGACAGTGACAGAAGCGATGGGGGTCCCCGTGTCCCCTCGGTGACAGTGACAGTAGCGATGGGGGTCCCTGTGTCCCCTCGGTGACAGTGACAGAAGCGATGGGGGTCCCTGTGTCCCCTCGGCGGCCCTGGCGGTGTCGCGGGCCCCCCGGGACCCCCGCGCTGGCGGTGGCGGGCGCGCGGGGCTCTGCATCTTAACGAGGGCTCCGTGAAAGCGCCTTTGTCCCCCCGCCAGCCCCATTGAAACCTCGGCTCCGGCCGCACAATGGCCCCACTGTCCCTGTCCCCGTCCCTGTCCCCCCCCCCCCGCGCCACGGCCACCCCACCGCCACCCCCCGCTCCACCCCCGCCGCACCCACCCCGCGCCCCCCTCCTCAACTGGGGGGACCCCTCCGTGGGGCTGGGGAGCCGCTGCCCCCCAGATCCCAGTTACCCCAGTGCGGAGCAGCCCCGCGCCCCAGTTTGGGGACGGGGGTGACGGGGGGGCGCGGCTGGCGGAGCGCCCGGTCACGCCTGGCACCACCGTGGCGTGGGAACGGTGCCCGCGCCGCCGGTGCCAGCGGGACGCGGGGAATGGGGACGCGTCCCTGGGGCCCCCCCCCCCGCCACCCCCAGTCCTCCTGCACCCCCCATGTAGGGCCGGGCCTCTGCGGTGACCCCCAAAGTGACCAGAACCCCCCGAGGGGAAACTGAGGCACGGGGGGGTGTGTCATGGGGGGTTAATGAGTAACCGGTTGTGCCGCGGGCACCGGGAACAAGCTGCGGCTTGTCCCGAGCCGTGTCCGGCCACCAGAGCACGGCCGGGGGGCACGGGGGGCACGCGGGGCCCTCGGAGGGGGCGGGGACCCCAAAAACGGGGCAGGGGGGGTGGGGGGAAGAAAAGGGGGGTCAGGAGCCTAAAGAAGGGGGGAGGGCTCAAAAGAGGGGGGTCGGGTCCACCCTAGATGGGGGCAGGGGTGTGCAGAGACCCCCAAAGAAGCGGGCTGGGGACACTGTGGCTTTGGGGACACGGTGGCTTTGGGGACACGGTGGCTTTGGGGACATGGGGGGGACTTTAGGGGGCACAGTGACTTCAGGGACATGGGAGGCCCTGGGCACCCCAGGAACTTGAAGACACGGTGTGCCTTTGGGGACAGCCGGTGGCTCTGGGGACATGAGGGGTTCTGAGGACCCCCCAGCAGCTCCAGGACAGGCGGTGGCTTTGGGGACACAGCAGGTCTTGGGGGACACAGCAGCTCCAGGGACCCCCCAGCAGCTCCAGGACAGGCGGTGGCTTTGGGGACACAGCAGGTCTTGGGGGACACAGCAGCTCCAGGGACCCCCCAGCAGCTCCAGGACAGGCGGTGGTTTTGGGGACACAGCGGGTCTTGGGGGACACAGCAGCTCCAGGGACATGAGGGGTTCTGGGGACCCCCCAGCAGCTCCAGGACAGGCGGTGGCTTTGAGGACACAGCGGGTCTTGGGGGACACAGCAGCTCCAGGGACATGAGGGGTTCTGGGGACCCCCAGCAGCTTCCGGACACACGGTGGCTTTGGGGACACCCAGTGGCTCTGGGGACATGGCGAGCTCTGGGGACACAGTGGCTCTGTGGGGACAAGGTGGCTCCAGGGACCCCCAGGAGCCCATCTGGGAAGGAGCAGCTCCGTGTCCCCTCTTTGGGGACACCGATGTCCCCTCTGTCCCGGACGCCACCGTCCCTTCCAGGACATTTCTCTGGCGCAGCCAGGACAGTGGCGGTGCAACTCGTGTCCCCCAGCCTTGGCCGGCACGGGGACATGGAGCTCCAAGGAGACCCCCCCCGTGGTGCCACCACCTCCCCGTGTCCCCGTGTCCCCGTGTCCCCGGCACGCTGCCCTTCCGCGGCGGAAACCGTGGCGGGGCCAGAGGCTGGCGGGGGCTGAAAGGGCCTTTTTTGGGATGGGGACACCGGGACACGGGGACACCGGGGACACCGGGGAGGCGCCTGGCGCTGCCCCCGGCCATTTGTCCCTGTCACCTCCCATTCATCCCCTTCCTCTTCCTCCCGGATGCCCGGGACACTTCCGCGGCCACCAGAGCTGCCAGGGGACAGTGGGGGACACGGGGGGGACACAGAGGGGACAGGGAGGGATTTGGGATTGGAGGGGGGGGCACGTGGAGGGATGGAGGGATATGGGGATGGACAGAGGGACAGGGGGATGGACAGGGGATGGACAGAGGGACAGGGGGATGGACAGAGGGATAGGGGGACAGAGGGATGGTCAGAGGGACAGGGGGATGGACAGAGGGACAGGGGGATGGACAGAGGGATGGACAGAGGGATGGACAGAGATCTACAGGGATGGACAGAGGGATGGTCAGAGGGACAGGGGGATGGACAGAGGGACAGGGGGATGGACAGGGGATGGACAGAGGGATGGACAGAGATATACAGGGATGGACAGAGGGATGGACAGAGGGACATGGGGATGGATGGGGGATGGACAGAGATATCCAGGGATGGACAGAGGGATGGACAGAGATCTACAGGGATGGACAGAGGGATGGACAGAGGGACATGGGGATGGACAGAGATCTACAGGGATGGACAGAGGGATGGACAGAGGGACATGGGGATGGACAGAGGGATGGACAGAGATCTACAGGGATGGACAGAGGGATGGACAGAGGGACATGGGGGTGCAGAGCTACAGGGATGACCCCCCTGGTTCCCCACTGATGTCATCCTCCACCTGTCCCTCACCTGTCCCCCTTGATCACCCCCTCCACCTGTCCCTGTGTCCCTTTTGAGGACACCGCCCCACCTGTCCCTCACCTGTCCCTCACGTGTCCCCGTGTCACCTCTGATCACCGCTCACCTGTCCCTGAGTCCCCTGCAGCTGCCCCTCTCCACCTGTCCCTCCCCTGTCCCTGCGTCCTCCTTGGTGACACCCCTCCCCTGTCCCTCACCTGTCCCCACAGATGATGTCCTCCACCTGTCCCTCACGTGTCCCCCGTGTCACCTTTGATCATCGCTCCACCTGTCCCTCACGTGTCCCTGTGTCCCCCTTGATCAACCCCTCCCCTGTCCCCCACCTGTCCCTCATGTGTCCCCTCAGATGACGTCCTCCATGTGTCCCCCACCTGTCCCTCACCTGTCCCCGCAGATGACCTCCTCCATGTGTCCCCCACCTGTCCCTCATGTGTCCCCGCAGATGACGTCCTCCACCAAGGTGTACTACAGCCAGACCACGCAGACCGACAGCCGCCCGCTGATGGGGCCGGGGCTGCGGCGGCGCCGCGTGCTGACCAAGGACGGCCGCAGCAACGTGCGCATGGAGCACATCTCGGACAAGCGCTTCCTGTACCTCAAGGACCTGTGGACCACCTTCATCGACCTCCAGTGGCGCTACAAGCTCCTGCTCTTCTCCGCCACCTTCGCCGGCACCTGGTTCGCCTTCGGCGTGGTCTGGTACCTGGTGGCCGCGGCGCACGGCGATCTGCTGGAGTTCGAGCCGCCCGCCAACCACACGCCGTGCGTGATGCAGGTGCACACGCTGACCGGCGCCTTCCTCTTCTCCCTCGAGTCGCAGACCACCATCGGCTACGGCTTCCGCTACATCAGCGAGGAGTGCCCGCTGGCCATCGTGCTGCTCATCACCCAGCTGGTGCTGACCACCATCCTGGAGATCTTCATCACCGGCACCTTCCTGGCCAAGATCGCGCGGCCCAAGAAGCGCGCCGAGACCATCAAGTTCAGCCAGAACGCGGTGGTGGCGCAGCACGACGGCAAGACCTGCCTGATGATCCGCGTGGCCAACATGAGGAAGAGCCTCCTGATCGGCTGCCAGGTCACCGGGAAGCTGCTGCAGACCCACCTCACCAAGGAGGGCGAGAGCGTCCGGCTCAACCAGCTCAACGTGGACTTCCAAGTGGACACGTCCTCGGACAGCCCCTTCCTCATCCTGCCGCTGACCTTCTACCACGTGGTGGACGAGGCCAGCCCGCTGCGGGACGTGTCCCTGCGCTCGGGGGACGGCGACTTCGAGCTGGTGGTCATCCTGAGCGGCACCGTGGAGTCGACGAGCGCCACGTGCCAGGTGCGCACGTCCTACCTGCCCGAGGAGATCCTGTGGGGCTACGAGTTCACGCCGGCCATCTCGCTGTCGGCCAGCGGCAAGTACGTGGCCGACTTCAGCCTCTTCGACCGCGTGGTCAAGGTGGCGGCGCCCTGCTGTCACCACGAGGCCGTCCGGTTCGGGGACCCCGAGAAGGTCAAGCTGGAGGAGTCGCTGCGGGAGGCGGAGCGGGAGGGGGAGGGGGCCCCGCTCAGCGTCCGCATCAGCAACGTCTGAGGGGGGACAGAGAGGTGACGTCGGCACCGGGGTGGCGCCGGGGCGAGGGTGGTGGCGGATGGTGGAGGTGTCGCCGTGTCTGGAGGTACCGCCAGGTTCAAGGGGACACCAACATCTGGGGGTGCCACCAACATCTAGAGGTGCCACCAGCCCCAGAGGGACACCAGCATCTGGGGGTGTCACCAGTGCTGGAGGTGCCACCAGCCCTAAAGAGACACCAACATCTGGGGGTGTCACCAGCGCTGGAGGTGCCACCAGCCCTAAAGGGACACCAGCATCTGGGAGCGTCACCAGCCCCAAAGGGACACCAGCATCTGGGGGTGCCACCAGCCCCAAAGGGACACCAACATCTGGGGGTGTCACCAGCGCTGGAGGTGCCACCAGCCCCAAAGGGACACCAACATCTGGGGGTGTCACCAGTGCTGGAGGTGCCACCAGCCCTAAAGGGACACCAGCATCTGGGGGTGTCACCAGCGCTGGAGGTGCCACCAGCCCCAAAGGGACACCAACATCTGGGGGTGTCACCAGCCCCAAAGGGACACCAGCATCTGGAGGTACCACCAGCCCTGGAGGTGTCATCAAGTCTGGAGGTGTCACCAGTCTCAGAGTGTCACCAGCTCTGAAGGTGCCACCAGCCCCAGACTGTCTCCAGCACCTGGAGGTGTCACCAGCCTCAGAGTGTCACCAAGTTTGGAAGTGTCACCAGCCCCAAGGGGACACAAGTGTCTGGAGCTGCCACCAGTCCCAAAGTGTCACCAACCCCTGGAGGTGTCACCAACATCTGGAGGTGCCACCAGCCCCAAAGTGACACCAGTGCCTGGAGGCATCACCAACGCTTGAAGGTGACATCAACGCTTGGAGGTGACTCCAGCCCCAAAGTGCCACCCATGCCTGGAAGTGTCACCAACATCTGGAAGTGCCATCAGTCCCAAGATGCCACCAATGCCTGGATGTGTCACTAAGCCCTGGAGGTGTCACCAGCATCTGGAAGTGCCACCAGCCCCAAGGTGCCACCAGTCTCTAAAAGTGTCACCAACGCCCAGAAGAGCCACCAGCCAAGATTCCACCAATGCCCAGAAGTGTCACTAAGGCCTGGAAGTGCCACCATCTGGAGGTGACACCAAGCCCTGGAGGTGACACCAGCCTCAAAGTGCCACCAACCCATGGAGATGCCACCATGCCTGGAGGTGCCACCAATCCCTAAGTGCCACCAATGCCTGAAAGTGTCACCAACCCCTGGAGGTGCCACCAGTCCCAAAGTGCCACCAGCTCCTGGAAATGCCACCAAGCCCTGGAGGTGCCACGAGCCCTAAGATGGCACCAGTCCCTGGAGGTGACACCAGTCCCTGGTGCCCCAAAGTGCCACCAATCCCTGGAGGTGCCACCAGCCCCGAAGTGCCACCAATGCCTAGAATTGCCACCAACCCCTGGAGGTGCCACCAGCCCTGAAGTGCCACCAACCCCTGGAGGTGCCACCAGCCCCCACAGGGCGCCGCTGCTCCCCACCCTGCCAGGGGAAACTGAGGCAGGAGACCCTCCCAAACCCCCCCCCCCCAAGCGCTGGACCCCCCCTCCCCTGTCCCGCCCCCCCAACTCCGGGCAGTGTCGGGGGGTCCCCCCGGGGTGTCACCGATAATCGGCCACCGTGTCCCCTCTCCCCACCCCCCCCCCGGGCCGGGGTCCCCTCCCCCCCGCCCGTCGCTGCTGCTTAACGTAGACCCCGCAATTAACGCGGCCCCCCCGCGCCGGGGCAATTAGTGCCACTAATTAAAGGTGTCAGTAATGAGGAAGGAGCGGGACCCCCCCCGGGACCCCCCCAAGCCGCCCTTCCCCCCCCCCCGCCCCCCCGGGGGGGCCCGAGCTCGGTTTGGGGGTGGCGGGGGAGGGGCAGGAGTTCAATAAAGGTGACGTCGATGGTGGGGTGTGTCCCCATTGTCCCCCCATTGTCCCCCCAGCCCCCAGGGACCCCCCCCCACAATGTCCCCAGGGGTCCCAAATGTCCCCCAATGCCACCAGGGACCCCCCCCCCCCCAGTGTCTCTCAGGGTCTCCTGCAGCCCCCAGGGTCCCCCCACAATGTCCCCAGTATCTTCTCAATGTCCCCAGGGACCCCACAATGTCCTCCCAACGTCCCCAGTGACTCCCCAGCGTCCCCTCAATGTCCCCAGAGATCTCCTCAGTGTCCCCATGGAGCCCCCAGTGTCCCCAGGGAACCCCCACTGTGCCGAGGGACCCACTCAGTGTCCCCCCAGTGTCCCCAAATGTCCCCAAGGGCCTCCCAGTGTCCCAAGGGACCCCCTCGAAATGTCCCCCAGGGTGGTGGCATCCTCCGTGTCCCCAGGGACCTCCCAATGTCCCTTTAATGTCCCCAGTGTCCCCACAGTGTCACCAGGCCAGGTAAAGGACACAGGTTTATTTCCAGTACCCCTGCCACGCTCCCAGTACGGGGGGGCCACCGGGACCAGTGGGACACCTGTCCCCAGGTGGTGGCACCTGCCCCGCCCTGGGGACCGAGAGGGGACAAGGAGGGACAATGGGGGGGAGGGGACAAAGGGGGAATGAGGGGAGGGGACAAGGGGAGAATGGGAGGGGACAATGAGGGGGACAAGAGGGGACACAAAGAGGGGACAAAGAGGGGACACGGGGACCCCCCCAGCCCCCCAAGGTCCAGAGGCAGCGGCGGCGAAGGCACCGGTGAGGCTTTAAAAAAAACCGCAGTGAAAATCCCGCGGGAATTCCCCAAAATCCCGCGGGAATTCCCCAAAATCCTGCTGGAATTCCCCAAAATCCCATGGAGCTCCTAAAATCCCAAGAGAATTTCAAAAATCCCGCAGGAATTCCCAAAATCCTGCTGGAATTCCCCAAAATCCCATGGAGCTCCTAAAGTTCCAAGAGAATTCTGAAAATCCCGCTGGAATTCCCAAAATCCCGCTGGAATTCCCCAAAATCCCATGGAACTCCTAAAATCCCACGAGAATTCCGAAAATCCTGCTGGAATTCCCAGAATCCCGCGGGAATTCCCCAAAATCCGGCGGAATTCCGGGAATCGGGAAAAAGCGTCCGGGGGCGGAGGCGACTTCACACCAGGAACGAGGAGGTTTGCTTGAACTCGCCCTGTGGGGACACGGACAGCCATGAGGACAGACATGGGGACAGACAGGGGACAGACATGGGGACAGTGACAGCCATGGGGACAGACATGGGGACAGACAGGGGACAGACATGGGGACAGACATGGGACAGACATGGGGACAGACATGGGGACAGTGACACCCATGGGGACAGACATGGGGACAGACAGGGGACAGACATGGGGACAGACATGGGGACAGTGACACCCATGGGGACAGACATGGGGACAGACACGGGGACAGCCATGGGGACAGACATGGGGACAGACATGGGGACAGTGACAGCCATGGGGACAGACATGGGGACAGACATGGGGACAGACATGGGGACAGACAGGGGACAGCCAGGGGGACAGACATGGGGACAGACACGGGGACAGACACGGGGACAGACACGGGGACAGACATGGGGACAGTGATATCCATGGGGACAGACACGGGGACAGTGACAGCCATAGGGACAGACAAGGGGACAGACACGGGGACAGCCATGGGGACAGACACGGGGACAGACATGGGGACAGTGACATCCATGGGGACAGCCATGGGGACAGCCATGGGGACAGTGACATCCATGGGGACAGACACAGGGACAGTGACAGCCATAGGGACAGACACGGGGACAGTGACAGCCATGGGGACAGACATGGGGACAGTGACAGCCATGGGGACAGACATGGGGACAGACACGGGGACAGCCATGGGGACAGTGACATCCATGGGGACAGACAAGGGGACAGACACGGGGACAGCCATGGGGACAGACACGGGGACAGCCATGGGGACACTGACATCCATGGGGACAGCCATGGGGACAGCCATGGGGACAGTGACATCCATGGGGACAGACACGGGGACAGCCATGGGGACAGTGACATCCATGGGGACATCGATATCGATGGGGATAGTGATGGGACATTGACAGGGACATTCATGGGGACAATGACAGGGACAGGGCCATCACTGGGGACACGGTGACACCTACGGGGACATGGGGACACCAATGGGGACATCACTGGGAACATGGGGACATCACTGGGGACATCACTGGGGACACGGTGACACCAATGGGGACATGGGGACATCACTGGGGACATCACTGGGGACATCACTGGGGACATCACTGGGGACACGGTGACACCAATGGGGACATGGGGACATCACTGGGGACATCACTGGGGACATCACTGGGGACACGGTGACACCAATGGGGACATGGGGACATCACTGGGGACATCACTGGGGACATCACTGGGGACACGGTGACACCAATGGGGACATGGGGACATCACTGGGGACATCACTGGGGACACGGTGACACCAATGGGGACATGGGGACATCCCTGGGGCCACCACAGGTGACCACATCCCCCCCCACCACCCCCCAGGACCCTCCTGCCAAGGGACACTGGGGACACCGGGGTGTCCCCCTGCCACTGGGGTGTCCCCACCAGGGGGCGGTGGCAGGTCCTGGTGTCCCCACGGTGTCCCCACGGTGTCCTCACCTCGCTGCGCCGCGAGGGCTGGCTGTAAATCACCTTCTTGCCGCCGGCACTGCGGGAAAACCGGGGAGTTTGGGGATGTGCCACCCCCCCGTCCCCTCTGTCCCCACCAGGGGACACCCAAGGGACCGGGGTGACACCGGGGTGACACCGGGGGTGACACCAAGGTGACACCAGGGTGACACCGGGGGGGGGTGGGGTCACCAGGAGGAGGAGGTGGCTCCGGTGTCACTCACTCTGTTTTTTCTGGAACAAAGGGAAAGGACGGGGTCAGGGGGGGAGGGGACACGGGGGGGGACATTGCTGGGACAGGGGGACACCTTGGGGACACCCCCAGGGACACGGGGCCACGCCCAGGCCTCCCCACACTGTTCCCAGTCCCTCCCAGATCATTCCCAGTCCATCCCAGTCCATCCCAGTCCATCCCCATCCCCTCCAGTCCATCCCAGTCCCTCCCAGTCCATTCCCAGTCCATCCCAGTCCCTCCCAGTCCATTCCCAGTCCATCCCAGTCCCTCCCAGTCCATTCCTAGTCCATCCCAGTCCCTCCCAGTCTCTCCAGTCCATTCCCAGTCCATCCCAGTCCATTCCCAGTCCATCCCAGTCCATTCCCAGTCCCTCCCAGTCCATCCCAGTCCATCCCAGTCCATTCCCATCCCCTCCAGTCCATCCCAGTCCATTCCCAGTCCCTCCCAGATCATTCCCAGTCCATTCCCAGTTCATCCCAGTCTATTCCCAGTCCATCCCAGTCCATCCCCGTCCCCTCCAGTCCATTCCCAGTCCATCCCAGTCCGTCCCAGTCCATTCCCAGTCCCTCCCAGTCCCTCCCTGTCCATTCCCAGTCCATCCCAGTCCATTCCCAGTCCATCCCAGTCCATTCCCAGTCCCTCCCAGTCCCTCCAGTCCATTCCCAGTCCATCCCCATCCCCTCCAGTCCATTCCCAGTCCCTCCCAGTCCATCCCAGTCCATTCCCAGTCCCTCCCAGTCCCTCCCAGTCCATCCCAGTCCATCCCAGTCCATCCCAATCCCTCCCAGTCCATTCCCAGTCCCTCCCAGTCCATCCCAGTCCATCCCAGTCCCTCCCAGTCACTCACTGCCGAAGTAGCCGCGCCTGTAGGCGAACCAGACGCCGAATGCGGCGAGCGCCAGGACCAGGAGCAGCAGCACCACGGCGGCCACGATGCCGCCCACGTTCACCTCGCCTGCGGGACACGGAGCGGGGATCGGGGGATCCCACGGGATCAGAGGGGACCCCACGGGATCAGGGGGATTGGGAGGGATTTGGGAATCCCACGGGATCGGGGGGACCCCACGGGAACAGGGGGGGTCCCATGGGAATGGGGGGGATCCCACAGGAATGGGGAACCCCACGGGATCAGGGGATCCCACGGGATCAGAGGGGATTGGGAGGGATCCCATGGGTTTGGGGGGATCCCACAGGATAGGGGGGATCCCACAGGATTGAGGGTTCCCATGGGTTTGGGGGGATCCCACAGGATTGAGGGTTCCCATGGGTTTGGGGGGATCCCACTTGGGGGGATCAGGGGATCCCACTGGATTGAGGGGGGATGCAACAGGATCCGGGGGATCGGGAGGGATCAAGGAGATCCCACAGGATCGGCGGATCCCCACAGGATCTGGGGGGATCAGGAGGGATCCCACAGGATTGAGGGATCCCATGGGTTTGGGGGGATCCCATGGAATCAGGGGAACCCCCTGGATTGAGGGGGGATCCCACAGGACTGGGGGGATCCCACGGGATCAGAGGGATTGGGAGGGATCGCACAGGATTAAGGGATCCCATGGGTTTGGGGGGTTCCCACAGGACTGGGGGATCCCACAGGATCAGGAGGGATCCTGCAGGATCGAGGGATCCCATGGGCTTGGGGGGATCCCCCTGGACTGAGGGGGATCCCACGGGATCAGGGGGGATCGGGAGGGATCCCATGGGACTGGGGGGGATCCCACAGGATCGAGAGGGATCCCGTGGGATTGAGAGGATCCCACGGGTTCTGGGGGATCCCAGCACCGATAGGGGGGATTTTGGGGTGCCCAGCTCCAAATGGGGCTGGGATTGGGATTGGATCCACCTGGATCCCGACAGGGAGCGGATCCTGGCGGGAATTCCAGGATTCCCACCTCCCATCCCCTGTGGGATCCCTCCTCATTCCCCCATTCCTGCTATCCCGGGGCTCGTTAACATAATTAATGGGGTGGGGGCTGCTCCGAAGTCCAGCAGGGCCTGGAAAAGGGGTGGGAGAGGCAGGAATGGGATCGGGGTGGGGATCGGGATTGGGATCAGGATCGGGATCACGATGGGGATGGGGATGGGAATTGGGATCGGGACTGGGATGGGGATCAAGATTGGGATTGGGATGGAGATTGGGAATCGGGATCAGGATTGGGATTGGGATCACGATGGGGATGGGGAACAGGATGGGGATGGGAATTGGGATTGGGATCGGGATGGGGATCAGGGATCAAGATTGGGACTGGGATGGGGATTGGGAATCGGGATCAGGATTGGGATTGGGATCACGATGGGGATGGGGAACAGGATGGGGATGGGGATTGGGATCGGGATCAGGGATCAAGATTGGGATTGGGATGGGGATTGGGAATCGGGATCAGGATTCGGATCAGGATGGGGATCGGGATCAGGATTGGGATTGGGATGGGGACCAGAATGGGAATGGGGATGGAGATTGGGATTGGGATTGGGATTGGGATTGGGATGGGGATCCAGATCAGGGATGGGAATAGGGATCGAGATTGGGATCAAGATGGGGATGGGGATTGGGATCAGGATCACGATGGGGATGGGGAACAGGATGGGGATGGGGATTGGGATTGTGATCGGGACTGGGATCGGGATCAGGGATCAAGATAGGGATCAGGATGGGGATGGGGATTGGGAATTGGGATCAGAATTGGGATGGGGATTGGGATGGGGATCGGGATCAGGATAGGGATTGGGATTGGGAATCAGGATCAGGATTGGGATTGGGATCAGGATCGGGATTGGGACTGGGACCAGAATGGGGATGGGGATGGAGACTGGGATCGGGATTGGGATCAGGGTGGGGATCGGGACTGGGATCAGGGACGGGAATAGGGATCAAGATTGGATCAGGATGGGGATGGGGATTGGGATGGGGATTGGGCTCGGGAATCGGGATCAGGATTGGGATTGGGATCCGGTTGGGGATGGGGATGGAGATTGGGATGGGGATTGGGACTGGGATCAGGATTGGGATTGGGACTGGGATCAGGATGGGGATTGGGATGAGGATCAGGATGGGGATCGGGATGGGGAGTGGGATCTGGATGGGGATTGGGATCAGGATCAGGATTGGGATTGGGATGGGGACTGGGATCAGGATTGGGATTGGGATGGGGACTGGGATCAGGATTGGGATTAGGATGGGGACTGGGATCAGGATCGGGATTGGGATGGGGACTGGGATCAGGATTGGGATTGGGATGGGGACTGGGATCAGGATTGGGATCGGGATGGGGATTGGGATCTGGATGGGGATTGGGATCGGGATCAGGATTGGGATTGGGATGGGGATTGGGATCAGGATCGGGATTGGGATGGGGACTGGGATCGGGATCGCTCCTTACTGGCTTCCATGCGGAAGACGTCGGATTTCTGGGGGCTGCCCACGTTGTTGGAGGCCACGCAGTGATAATCACCCGTGTCCCAGCCCCCCACGGGCTCAAAGACCTGGAACGGGCAGGGATCAGGGAAAAGGGAAAAATGGGGGGAAAATGGGGGGAAATTTGAGAAAAAAATGGGGGGAATGGAGAAAAAATGGGGGAAAAACAGTGGGGAAATTGGGGGGAAAACAGAGAGAAAATGGGGAAAAATGTAGGGAAAATGGGGAGAAAATGTAGGGAAAATGAGGGGAAATTAAGGGGAAATGGGGAGAAAATAGGGAAAATGGGGGGAATAATGGGTTGGTAAAATGGGGAGAGAAATGGGGGGGAATGGGGAGAAAATAGGAGAGAAATGGGGGCAGGAAAAGGGGGGAAAGGGAGAGGAAAATGGGAGAAGGGGGAAAGGGAGGGGAAAAACGGGAAAAAGGGGCAGGAAAAGGGGGAAGGGGGAGAGAAAAGGACAGGAAAAGGGGAAAGGGAGAGGAAAACAGGGAAAAGGGGCAGGAAAAGGGGAGGAAAACAGGGAAAAGAGGCAGGAAAAGGGGAGAGAAACAGGGAAAAGGGAGAGGAAAAGGAGAAAAGGAGAGGGAGAGGGGCAGGAAAAGGGAGAGGAAAACAGGGAAAAGGGGCAAGAAAAGGGGAGAGAAACAGGGAAAAGGAGCAGGAAAAGGGGGAGGAAAACAGGGAAAAGGGCCAGGGAACGGGCAAAAGGGAGAGGAGAACAGGGAAAAGAGGCAGGAAAAGGGGAGGAAAACAGGGAAAAGGGGCAGGAAAATGGGAGAGAAACAGGGAAAAGGACAGGAAAAGGGGGAAAGGGAGAGGAAAATAGGGAAAAGGGGCAGGAAAAGGGGAGAGAAACAGGGAAAAGGACAGGGAAAGGGAGAGGAAAATAGGGAAAAGGGGCAGGAAAAGGGGAGAGAAACAGGGAAAAGGAGAGAGGAAAAGGAGAAAAGGAGGGGGAGAGGGGCAGGAAGGCCCCGGCACTGACCAGCTCCCCCGTGCGCGGGTCCAGGCTGTAGGAGGAGTTGCGGAAGGCGGGGCTGGATTTGGGGTCCTGGGGCAGCTCGGTGCCGTCTTTGTACCAGCGGAAGGTGGGCGGCGGCGAGCCCTGGCTCTCGGAGCAGCGCAGCACGGCCCGGGCACCCACCGTGGCCGAGCTGGGCACGTGCGCCAGCGGCTTCCCCGGGGGCACTGCGGACACACAGGGCATGGGGACGGCACCGCCCGGAGTCACCGCGGGGACAGGGACAGCATCCCCCAGAGCCACCGCAGGGATGGGGACAGTGATGGCACCACCCGGAGTCACCACGGGAACAGGGACTGGCACTGCCCGGAGTCACCACGAGGACAGGACAGGGACAGGGACTGGCACCGCCCGGAGTCACCGCGGGGACAGGGACTGGCACTGCCCGGAGTCACCAGGGGGACAGGACAGGGACAGGGACAGGGACTGGCACTGTCCGGAGTCACCACGGGGACAGGACAGGGACAGGGACTGGCACTGCCCGGAGTCACCACAGGGACAGGGACTGGCACTGCCCGGAGTCACCACGGGGACAGGGACTGGCACCACCTGGAGTCACCACGAGGACAGGACAGGACAGGGACAGGGACTGGCACTGCCCGGAGTCACCACGGGACAGGGACAGGGACTGGCACTGCCCGGAGCCACCATGGGGACAGGGACAGGGACTGGCACTGCCCGGAGTCACCACGGGGACAGGGACAGGGACTGGCACTGCCCGGAGTCACCACGGGGACAGGGACAGGGACTGGCACTGCCCGGAGTCACCATGGGGACAGGGACAGGGACTGGCACTGCCCAAAGTCACCATGGGGACAGGGACAGGGACTGGCACTGCCCAAGTCACCATGGGGACAGGGACTGGCACTGCCCGGAGCCACCATGGGGACAGGGACTGGCACTGCCCGGAGCCACCATGGGGACAGGGACTGGCACTGCCCGGAGCCACCATGGGGACAGGGACTGGCACTGCCCGGAGCCACCATGGGGACAGGACAGGGACTGGCACCACCCGGAGTCACCACGAGGACAGGGACAGGGACTGGCACTGCCCAGAGCCACCACGGGGACAGGGATTGGCACTGCCCGGAGTCACCATGGGGACAGGGACAGGACTGGCACTGCCTGGAGTCACCACGGGGACAGGACAGGACAGGGACAGGATTGGCACTGCCCGGAGCCACCACAGGGACAGGGACTGGCACTGCCCGGAGTCACCACGGGGACAGGGACAGGGACTGGCACTGCCCGGAGTCACTGTGACATGGGACAGGGACAGTGATGGTGCCACCCGGAGCCACCACTGGGACAGGGACAGCTCTGCCTGGAGTCACCATGGGGACAGAGACGGGGACAGTGCCAGTGACCAGCGCTGCCCAGAGCCGCCCAGGGACGGGGACAAGGCCGGGGCCAGGGATGGGTGACAAGGACGACAAGTATGGGGCCGAGGACAGGGACAAGGACTGGGCCAGGGGCAACGGAGAGGGACAAGGATGGGGCCAAGGACAGGGACAGGAATGGGGACAGGGGACAAGGCCAAGGTTGGGGACAGGGTGGCCTCACCTTGGACGATGAGGTTGACCTCGGACTTGGCGATGTGGCTGCCATCGGCCACCACCTCGCAGATGTACTTCCCGCTGTCCTCCCGCGTCACCGACTGGAACCGGATGGACGTGGGCGAGAACTGGACACGGTCCCGGTATGGCTCTGGGGGGACACCGAGCTGGGACACCCAGGGGACACCACGGGGACGCCCCGGGGTCCCCCCAGTGCAGCTCTGCGGGACACAAGCTGGGACCCCACAGGACAGCCCCAATGGCCCCACGGCTTTGGGACCCCCCAAATGTCCCCACAGGGCTCCTCCAATGTCCCCACAGGCTCACGGCCTCCCTGGTGTCCCCCAATGTCCCCGATGCCCCAGTGTCACCAATGCCCCCAATGTCTCCAATGTCCCCGATGTCACCAATGCCCCCAATGTCCCAGTGTCCCCAATGCCCCCAGTGTCCCCGGTGTCCCCAATGTCCCTGGTGTCCCCAATGTCCCTGGTGTCCCCAATGTCCCCAGTATCCCCCAGTGTCCCCAGTGTCCCTGATGTCCCTGGTGCCCCCAATGTCCCTGGTGCCCCCAATGTCCCAGTATCCCCCAGTGTCCCCAGTGTCCCCAGTATCCCTGATGTCCCCAATGTCCCCAGTGTCCCTGATGTCCCCAGTGCCCCCAGTGTCCCTGGTGTCCCCAGTATCCCTGATGTCCCTGGTGCCCCCAGTGTCCCCAATGTCCCCCAGTATCCCCCAGTGTCCCCGGTGTCCCCAGTATCCCCCAGTGTCCCCGGTGTCCCCAGTATCCCCTGATGTCCCTGGTGCTCCCCAATGTCCCCGGTGTCCCCAGTGTCCCTGGTGTCCCCAATGTCCCCAATGTCCCCAGTGTCCCCCAATGTCCCCAGTGTCCCTGGTGTCCCCAGTATCCCTGATGTCCCTGGTGCCCCCAGTGCCCCTGGCGTCCCCAATGTCCCCAGTGCCCCTGGTGTTCCCCGGTGTCCCCAGTGTCCCCGATGTCCCCCAGTGTCCCAATGTCCCGGTACCTGTGAGCTCCCCCCCGTAGTAGATCAGCACCAGGGACGAGCCCCTCTGGAACTTCCACTCGATCCGGGCGCTGCCGGAGCCGGAGCGGAACGCGGCGCAGCGAATGTCCACGGCTGGGGAGGGAGCGGGTCACGGACCGGCACCGGACGGGACCGGCACCGGACAGAACCAGGACCGGGACCAGACAGAACCGGGACCAGGACTGGGACCAGACAGAACCGGCACTGGGAGCGGGACCGGACAGAACCAGGACTGGACAGAACAGGGACCGGGACCAGACAGAACTGGGACCAGGACTGGGACTGGACAGAACCGGGACCAGCACCGGACAGGGACCAAGACCAGACAGAACCGGGACCGGGCTGGGGTCACACAGAACCAGGACTGGACAGAACCGGGACCAGGACAGGCTGGGGTCACACAGAGCACCAGGACCGGGAGTGGGCCAGGGCCACAGAACTGAGACTGGACAGAACCGGGGTCACACAGAACAGGAGTGGGACCAGGACCGGACAGAACTGGGCTCAGCCAGAACCGGGACTGGCCAGAACCAGGCTCAGCCCAAACCGGTTCTGGGATCACCCAAAACCAGAATCGCCCCGAACTGGGACCACCCCAAAGCCGGCTGACCCCAAACCGAGCCCCCCAGACCTCCCCGGGTGGAGCCCCCACCCCGGGTTCGGGATGGCCCCGGGGCCGGTGACACCGTGGGGACACCGGGGACACGCACGGTGACACCGCGGGGACACCGGGGACACTCACGGTGACACCGTGGGGACACCGGGGACACTCACGGTGACACCGCGGGGACACGCACGGTGACACTCACGTTTGTGCTCCGGCACTTCCTGGTCCTCAGAGGTCACCTGGGCTGCGGCCAGCGCGGCTGCGAGGGACAGCGGGGCCGGGAGGTCACCGGGAGCCCCGGGCAGGCACAGCGGGGCCGGGGCCGGGAGGTCACCGGGAGCCCCGGGCACGGTCACCGGGCGCGGCCACTGGGAGCCGGAAAATCCCGTCCGGCCACCTCCCGCCCTGCCCAGCTCCTGCCCAGTTCTCTCCCAGTTTCTGCCCAGTTCTCTCCCAGTTCCTGCCCAGTTCTCTCCCAGTTTCTGCCCAGTTCTCTCCCAGTCTCTTCCCAGTTCTCTCCCAGTTTCTCCCCCAGTTCCTGCCCAGTTCTCTCCCAGACTCTCCCCAGTTCTCTCCCAATTTCTCCCCAGTTCTTTCCCAGCTCCTGCCCAGTTTCTTCCCAGTTTCTGCCCAGTTCTCTCCCAGCTCCTGCCCAGTTCTCTCCCACTTTCTCCCCAGTTCTCTCCCAGTTCCTGCCCAGTTTCTTCCAGTTCTCTCCCAGTTTTTTTCCCAGTTCTCTCCCAGTTTCTGCCCAGTTCTCTCCCAGTTTCTCCCCAGTTCTCTCCCAGTTTTTTCCCAGTTCTCTCCCAGTCCCTGCCCAGTTTCTACCCAGTCCTTTCCCAGTCTCTGCCCATTTCTGCCCAGTTTCACAGGAAACCGGCCGAGAATGTTGCAACCTCCCCGAGCTCCGCGTGCGCGGGGACACGCCCCGTGTCCCCCCTCCGTGTCCCCCCCGTGTCCCCCCGTGTCCCCCCCGTGTCGCATCCCCGGAGCGGGGCCATCCCCCGGTGCCGGTGACTCATTCCAAGCGGGAATGTCACCGGGAATGTCCCCGGGAACGCCTCGGCCGCCACCCTCCCGCGCCACCTTTGCACCCGGGC